>NW_017307577.1:117530-126716 GCF_000935625.1 Nanorana parkeri
ACAAGTTTAAAAAAAAAAATTTGAAAAAAAATAAAAAAAAAAAAAAAAAAAAACCCAAACAACGAATGGCATCACACCTTCCTCAGCAGAATTTGTCAGAATGAAACCGAAAATTACTTTTTCCCACCTTGTATATTGTTTTTTAATAATTGTATTGTAAGCTCATGGCACTTGAATAGCTTCATCTAGGAAATGACAGCTGCCAGTGGCAAGATTCCACAGACGGCAGCTGAATGTAAATACAGGTAGTGGGCTGGTGCAATAGCCAGGCTGGCTATTGCACCCACCCACTGCTTGATGTGCCCTCCTCCCAGCGTGGAGGAGAGAGCCAGGGGATCCAAGCAACTAATCGATAATGAGAATAGTTGACAACTATTCTCATTATCAAGTATTCATCAGGTCAAACATGCAGGCGTTGGAAACCAACTACAAACTTCTTTATCGGTGGTACTTAGTGCCTAGCAGACTTTGGTCGTTTGTTCCGGGTCTTGATGGCTTGTGTTTCCGAGGATGTGGAGAAGTGGGTTCCCACATACATGAAGGAACCAATGCCCCATTGTGCAGACTTTTTGGTCTCGAGTTCTTACTTTTCCTTCTTCTATTCTGGCACTCACACTGGATCCAAGGGTTGCTCTACTCAACCTGCTCTCCAAAGAACTCACACAAACACAAATTTTGACGACATGGTCTTACTGCGGCTAAACAGACAGTAGCGAAAACATGGCAATCCCCTATACTGCTTTTTGCTGACGTAAAGCCCAGAATCCAATGGTTCTTCATCAACTAACGTCTCACGGCACGGTTGACCGATAAAGTCCAGAGCTTTGAACGCATTTGGAACCCATGGATCCAATATCAACAGCCGCACTCCTTTGACGCCCGCCTGCTGACACTCTGATTTTGGGGAACAGGCAATTACTCCCCTACCTGTACACCGGGAATAGCCCGCTTCTACTTTACCCCACTCTCACCTCTACTTTCCTTCTCTATCCTACCTCCCTTCCTTTCACGCCCAACCTTTCCCTGGCCTTCCTCATCCCTACGCCTGATTTGGGAGGTACAGGGTTTGTTTTTTCATTTACTTTTACTTACGTTAGATTCAATATACAAGACGTTACTTAGTTGCACTGGATTACAGTCTGTAACTCCAGCCTACTGAATGCTGCTATGCGTTATTTGTTTGCAGCGATCCCTTTGGCAGATGTGTTCGCTATATTTACCGTAAGAAAATGCATAGTTCCTACCCTGTGTCATATCTTACATCTGTAAACACCTGCTATACTTGAACGTTTAATTTTATTGGAAAACAAAAAAAAACTAAATTAAACAAAACTATTGAATTAAAAAGGAATTGTACCAGGGAGGATAATTTTATAGAACAAGCAGCCATTCTAGAAAATAGATTTTTAGAACAAGGATGCAACAAAAGAAGGAGTTATGGCTAGGAGGGAGAAGGGATGGCTAGGAGGGAGGTTAAAAATATAAATAGAGGGAACCTGTTGGGAACTAGATCGACAAGGGAGGAGAAAGGTCATTATCCTTTATTACAGATTTTACGGCACAATACAGAGATTTTGAAAAAATATTGCCTAAACATTGGGGTATCCTTTTAAAAGATAAAATTCTAGGTCCTCTCATCACAAAAAAACATTCCATCATTTAAAATAGTCCCTTCATTAAAAAAATAAAAAAAAGGTTCACAATGTGATAGACCCTCCCATAAAAAAAAGTAGCTGTGTGTGGTGTAAAACTGCCAAAATTATAGATGGAAAGAAGAATTCCACTCCGCCACCCCCCCCCCAGATGACATGAAAAAAAGTAAGAAGCAAGATTCCACAGACGGCAGCTGAATGTAAATACAGGTAGTGGGCTGGTGCAATAGCCAGGCTGGCTATTGCACCCACCCACTGCTTGATGTGCCCTCCTCCCAGCGTGGAGGAGAGAGCCAGGGGATCCAAGCAACTAATCGATAATGAGAATAGTTGACAACTATTCTCATTATCAAGTATTCATCAGGTCAAACATGCAGGCGTTGGAAACCAACTACAAACTTCTTTATCGGTGGTACTTAGTGCCTAGCAGACTTTGGTCGTTTGTTCCGGGTCTTGATGGCTTGTGTTTCCGAGGATGTGGAGAAGTGGGTTCCCACATACATGAAGGAACCAATGCCCCATTGTGCAGACTTTTTGGTCTCGAGTTCTTACTTTTCCTTCTTCTATTCTGGCACTCACACTGGATCCAAGGGTTGCTCTACTCAACCTGCTCTCCAAAGAACTCACACAAACACAAATTTTGACGACATGGTCTTACTGCGGCTAAACAGACAGTAGCGAAAACATGGCAATCCCCTATACTGCTTTTTGCTGACGTAAAGCCCAGAATCCAATGGTTCTTCATCAACTAACGTCTCACGGCACGGTTGACCGATAAAGTCCAGAGCTTTGAACGCATTTGGAACCCATGGATCCAATATCAACAGCCGCACTCCTTTGACGCCCGCCTGCTGACACTCTGATTTTGGGGAACAGGCAATTACTCCCCTACCTGTACACCGGGAATAGCCCGCTTCTACTTTACCCCACTCTCACCTCTACTTTCCTTCTCTATCCTACCTCCCTTCCTTTCACGCCCAACCTTTCCCTGGCCTTCCTCATCCCTACGCCTGATTTGGGAGGTACAGGGTTTGTTTTTTCATTTACTTTTACTTACGTTAGATTCAATATACAAGACGTTACTTAGTTGCACTGGATTACAGTCTGTAACTCCAGCCTACTGAATGCTGCTATGCGTTATTTGTTTGCAGCGATCCCTTTGGCAGATGTGTTCGCTATATTTACCGTAAGAAAATGCATAGTTCCTACCCTGTGTCATATCTTACATCTGTAAACACCTGCTATACTTGAACGTTTAATTTTATTGGAAAACAAAAAAAAACTAAATTAAACAAAACTATTGAATTAAAAAGGAATTGTACCAGGGAGGATAATTTTATAGAACAAGCAGCCATTCTAGAAAATAGATTTTTAGAACAAGGATGCAACAAAAGAAGGAGTTATGGCTAGGAGGGAGAAGGGATGGCTAGGAGGGAGGTTAAAAATATAAATAGAGGGAACCTGTTGGGAACTAGATCGACAAGGGAGGAGAAAGGTCATTATCCTTTATTACAGATTTTACGGCACAATACAGAGATTTTGAAAAAATATTGCCTAAACATTGGGGTATCCTTTTAAAAGATAAAATTCTAGGTCCTCTCATCACAAAAAAACATTCCATCATTTAAAATAGTCCCTTCATTAAAAAAATAAAAAAAAGGTTCACAATGTGATAGACCCTCCCATAAAAAAAAGTAGCTGTGTGTGGTGTAAAACTGCCAAAATAAAAAATTCCCCCCCGCCCCCCCCCCCCCCAGATGACATGAAAAAAAGTAAGAGATAAAAGAATTTATTTCCTGCCATACTACGCATGCCCTTATGGATTCCAGTATGTAGGAAGGACTACTAGTGTCAGGATAAATGAACATATTAAGACTATTTGTGAAAGAATGGATCGCTCAGTGAATTCAAGCGTGGTACCGTGATAGGTTGCCACCTGTGCAATAAGTCCATCCCTGAAATTTACTTGCTACTAGATATTTCACGGTCAACTGTTAGTGGTATTATAACAAGGTGGAAGCAACTGGGAACAACAGCAACTCAGTGGTAGGCCATGTAAAATGAAAGAGCGGGGTCAGCGCATGCTTAAGTGTACAGAGAGCAGAAGTCGCCAACTATCTGCAGAATCAATAGCTACAGACTTCCAAACTTTGTGTGGCCTTCAGATTGGCACAACAGTGCGTAGAGAGCTTCATGGAATGGGTTTCCATGGCCGAGCAGCTGCATCCAAGCCTTACATCACCAAGTGCAATGCAAATCGTCAGATGCAGTGGTGTAAAGCACGCCGCCACTGGACTTTTGAGAAGTTGAGATGTGTTCTTTGGAGTGACGAATCACGCTTCTTTGTCTGGCAATTCGATGGACGTGTCTGGGTTTGGGGGTTGCCAGGAGAACGGTACTTGTCTGACTGCATTGTGCCAAGTGTAAAGTTTGGTGGAGGGGGGATTATGGTGTGGGGTTGTTTTTCAGGGGTTGGGCTTGGCCCTTTAGTTGCAGTGAAGGTAACTCTTAAAGGCATCAGCATACCAAGACATTTTGGACAATTTCATGCTCCCAACTTTGTGGGAACAGTTTGGGGATGGCCCCTTCCTGTTCCAACATGACTGCACACCAGTGCACAAAGCAAGGTCCATAAAAGACATGGATGGAGCGAGTGTGGGGTGGAAGAACTAGACTGGCCTGCACAGAGTCCTGACCTCAACCCGATAGAACACCTTTGGGATGAATTAGAGCGGAGACTGCGAGCCAGGTCTTCTCGTCCAACATCAGTACCTGACCTCAGAAATGCGTTTCTGGAAGAATGGTCAAACATTCCCATAGACACACTCCTAAACCTTGTGGACAGCCTTCCCAGAAGAGTTTAAGCTGTTACAGCGGCAAAGGGTGGGCCAACTCAATATTGCACCCTACGGACTAAGACTGGGATGCCATTAAAGTTCATGTGCGTGTAAAGGCAGGCGTCCCAATACTTTAGGCAATATAGTGTGTATGTATATATATTTATTTTAGGAAGTAGACCGAAATGAACATTTCAAAACCGAAACTAAACCGAAATTTAAAACAAATGTCAGGCCGAAACCGAAAATGTTTTTCTAATTTTTTCAAAAATGTTATTTATTCATATTTAAATTTTTTTTACTTTACTTTTAGGAGCTTCAGGGAAATATTAGGGGTCCAAACAGACTCCTGATATTTCCCTTTTAAAATGGAAAAAAATTTGAGAACACAGTCCTCAATCTCTTTTTCTGCAGCCCGTTATAAATGAACAGGAATCGTCTATACAGAAACACTATTAGCTCAAGTGCACTGAGCTCCCACCCACAGATAATCTATTTACCTCTATTTACCTCAACATTGTGCTAAGTGTCAATGTGCAATAATGTCACCGAAATGGCATAAAACTAGAAAAATAGTCTATTCCTTCATTAAAAAAAAAAATTATGAAAACCAATAATCTGAAAAAAAAAATACTACAGATGCTTTAACCCTTCGCTGCCAAGCCCTCCAAAACATTTTGCACCTCAGCTGGCCACGCCATTTTTGCAATTTTTCCCATTGATTTTCAACTGCTGCGTTGCTAGCGTTTGTAAAAGACCCCCCCCAAACCATATATTTTTTGAAAGTGCAGGCCCGGTAGAACAAAAAGATGGTGATACTAAATTTGTAGGCCCTGCGATAATTGCGCAAATGTTTCTCAAATTATAATTAAACTGATAAAAAAAATACACAATTCAATTGATAAAGCACTAAAATCAGTTATCGGCGCACAAAAAAAAATATTTTCTGACAATTTTAAAAGATAAAACTGTATTGAGTTAATAAATATTTGCAAATTTGAAATTGCGCCTTTTTGCGAAAAGGTAAAAAATGAAGGTATGCAAAACTGTAAATAAGCGACGTATGTTAAAAATTGGTGTTTGTGTTGTGATAAAATGATAGAGGTGTATATTTAATTGCAACACAAGGTATCACAACACATGGCAATGAGTCACAAAGCTTTGCCATGCGCTGCCACAGTTAAATTAATGGGTTTTTTAAAATAATTTTTTTTAATAAAAATCATGCACTGCGATGCGTTCTGCATGCAGCGCATGTGCATGGCGTACACCACAGTATGGTGCACGTGTCTATTATGTGTGTTGGGGTAAGGGGGGGTGGGCTTTTTTTAAATTATTTTTTTACACATTTATTTTAATATTTATTTATTTTTTTAACTGTTGACTATCACCAGTTTCTGAATGGGGAAAAGCCTCTATAGCGAGTGCTTCTCCTCATTGAGAAATCATGAATGAACAGGAAGTGATGTAAATCACGTCCTGTTCATTCATAACTAGGGACACATAGTACTATGTGTCTCCAGTTATTTACAAACACTGGAGTGATCAGACAATCAGTCCAGTGTTTGTGCTGCACAGAGGATCGGTAAATATCACTGATATTTACCGAGCCTCTGCTCGGCCACGCACAGAGCCGCTGTCATCCGCAAACAGACAGGATGACGGCGGCTCCGCTCTCCTCACCGCTCGGCCATCCTGAAACTTGCAGCTTCTCCCCGCCAGCCGCCGCTCGCTCCTCGCTAAAGCGACCATGAGCTTGTAGCAGGACTGTAAATGCCACCTCATACTGACCTGGCCAGCTGGGAACAGTTTTGTTCCGCTGTATGCCTTACGGCTGTGGCATGGAAAGGGTTAATCAAAGAGTGCTTCCCAATCAGTGCTCATTAAACATCATTCTGAGATCAACAGCCATCTATTGTGTTCATCACTTAGTGCCGTGTATAAAATATCCATCACCGCTCTTCACACCACACTCAGAGAGAGACCATATGTGTTAGATGGCCGGCCTTGTATTACTACAGGTCCCAGAGCTATGCAGCGATCCCAGGTCACAGCAGACCGTGATATGTATCCAGAGCTCGATTTTGATTTCATGTACCATTTAGGAAAGAGATAGAAAAACCAACATGCTTATTCAAAACGATTAAAAACACTTACATTTCAGACTATTCACAAATAGTGTTTCCATATAAATACCGATCTCGTTGTAAAAGCCGCTCACGCTATCCACCAGCCCAAGTTCAGTCTCCTCTCCGGATAGAGAACCGATGTGGAGCCATTCTCACATTTCCTAGAGCTGTGGCAGAGGACGTGATGCAGCGTTGTGACAGTGTGGACATGCCCAACCGACGCGTTTCATCAATTGACTCTCTCAAAGGGAGGTGCGCATGCGGTCACAGTCTCTCCCTGCTTATTCATACTATTAATTGCATTAACCTAAATGGCTACTAGATGCCTGTCAGGATTTGGGGACCAGGGCACTGAGGTACATGAGCTCCGGGTTTTGCGGAGCAGTATATGGTGACCGAATTAGAAATGTGCCGGGACACAGGTCTCTGAGCAAGGACAGTGCGACTGCACAACAAACTTAAGTGTGCCAGAATCGCAGGATCTAAGGTGCCACCTGGTCTTCACCAGAGCCACTGATGGTGTAGATGTTGAGCTGCAGGGCAGGTTGTGGCTCTCTGACACACCCGTGCAGGCACAGTGCCATTGGGTACTCAGGGACTACAGAACGCTGGACAAGACACAGGGTACGTACAGGATACAAGGTACAGAAAAGAGGCAATAGCGGGAAGACGCAGGGAACATGTGTGACACAGGAAGCAGAAACAGAAGGGAACACACATCAGGTGTGCCCACATGGACAAGAGATACACAGCAGAGGGGAATGCAACGGAGAAACGAGGGAGGTGCACTATAGTGCGGAGCAAAATGACCACAGGAAGCAGGGGTTTAACCACAACACGGCTGTCTGAAATACACTGGAGCGAGGCTGCATGGAACAAGCAGCCACAAAGGAGGAAGACAGACTATCAGGCAAGGGCAGGTGCAAGCGCTCCCTGAGGAGGGGATAACAATCCGCTAGCAGGATAAGCAGAAAGTCACTGGGAGCACAAGGAATCAAGGCTCACACTGGAAACATGTATATCAGGGAAAAAGCACACAAGGGATGGTGCAAGTACAGGCAAGGATACAGAGTGTACACAACACAGAACTACAGGCACTCTAGGTGATATGCACAGGGGAAGGTACAGGAAGACACAAATAGGAATACATTGAGAGCTGTGCAATGCCAAAGAAGTACCAGATGCCATGCACAAGGATAGCACCACGGGAAAGTGTGTTGCACTGCAAGACACAGAAAAAGGAGGTGCGAACATACAAGCAAGGTGGGAAGCTAACACACAGGAGCCACAGAAACTGAAACAAACGGGGGCACAAGAAAGGGAAAAGACAGCCGAGAGGTTAATGGGTGCACTGGAGTCATACAGGAAGCACGAGGAAACAGGGAAGCAAGGGGAACAAAGCCAACACAGGAATCCAGGACAGTACTAAAGCACAGGGGACCACAGCACAGTAGAGATAGGGATCGCAGGGATCCAGAAGGGGACACAAGAGATCACAACAGGGGGTCCGGCACAAGTGATAAGGCTTGTTGCTCGAACAAAAAGCAACACGTGAGAGAGTGCTAAGTAGGGGAGGAGGTATGCAAATTGGTTGCAGCCCTGCAAAATCTTATAGGCTTACAGCCAAGCACCAGGGACCCACATGAAAATCTGGCATGG
The DNA here is from genome assembly GCF_000935625.1 of Nanorana parkeri. Taxonomy (NCBI): domain Eukaryota; kingdom Metazoa; phylum Chordata; class Amphibia; order Anura; family Dicroglossidae; genus Nanorana; species Nanorana parkeri. Next base: position 125,808 of record NW_017307577.1, read on the forward strand.
TTTGCCGGACATTGTGACAATGCCGCCATCTGGAAATTATACTATTAGTTGCATTAACCTAATTGGCCATTGAATGCCTGTATCTGGAAATTACAATAATGTACTATAAAAGTTTTCATAATACCATAAATCATTTTACCTGTTAAAAAACATTAAAACTATACTTTAATAATATACAATATGGGGAGAACTCTACTGACTTCTAAACAAAGCCAAAGATGCAAGGATCCAAAATGAGCCAAGGGAATGAAGATCACAGGGATTGCAAGAAAAAAAAAGGGGTACAAGACAATAGCCTTGTTGCTCACATCCCAAGCATCAATTCTTACCCATATTTTTAGTAAAACATAAAAGTCAGGGTCACGTCGGGTAAATAGACATCAAACATGTCAACCCTTAAATTGCGTGCGCCCGCAAAAAACGACCATAGGTGATGATTAAAACGCTTTTACTGTTCATCAGTTTAGTGTTATCAGTGATTAAAGTGATTAAAGGAGAACTATGGGGTCAGGGCTTTTCCCCATAGTTCTCCTTAGGGTAATGGCAGGACACAAATTAGCGTCCTCCCATTATGTTAAGCTCCGTACACCGCGAGCTGCAGCATACTGAGACGCCGCAGCTGAAGCGGATCCCGACAATTATGTCTGGATCCGCCCAGCTGCATGAGTGACAGCTGGCTCTGCCTATCTAGAGGCAGAGCCAGCTGTACCTGCCCCCTCCCCCGTCCATTCCAACAGTCAGCGCTGGTGGATTGAAGTGGGGAGGGGGGAATCCAGCCCCTCCCCTGTCACGGCTCTGTGCCGTGACAGGATCGAGAGGTGAGCGAACGCCGTTATGGGTTCGCTCACCTCCCGATCTACTGAGCCGACCTGTGACAGTCTCATTGTCACAGGTCGGCTAGAACTATGA
>NW_017307577.1:127592-164449 GCF_000935625.1 Nanorana parkeri
CACAGTAGACTGAAAAAAAGTGTTGGCCCCTTCCTGATTTTTCATTGTTTTGCACGTTTGTCACACTTCAATGTTTCAGATCATCAAACAAATTTAAATATTAGGTCAAAGATAAAACACACGTAAACACAACATGCAGTTTTTAAAATGAAAGTTTTTATTAAGGTAAAACAAAATCCAAACCCACATGGCCCCGTGTGAAAAAGTGTTTGCCCCCTAAACCTAATAACTTACTTATTTTACTGTTGGTATGATGTTCTTTTTCTGAAATGCGGTGTTACTCTTACGCCAGATGTAATGGCACACACACCTTCCAAAAAGTTCAACTTTTGTCTTGTCAGTCCACAGAGTATTTTCCCAAAAGTCTTGGGGATCATCAAGATGTTTTCTGGCATTATGTTCTTTTTGCTCAGACCCTTAATGAAAATCTTCCTTTAAAAACTGCATGTTGTGTTTACTTGTGTTATGTTTGACTAATATTTAAATTTGTTTGATGATCTGAAACATTAAATTGTGACAAATGTGCAAAACAATGAAAAATCGGCGGGCGTGGCCTGGACGCGATGGGGAGAGTCGCATCCAAGCTGAGCTCCGTCCGGACCCTCTGCATCCGCACCCATCCGATCTGATTTCAGCCCGCCAGCTACCCACTAACCATGGCAGGGAAGCGGAAGACCTCCACGAAGCTCCCAAAGACCCCGAAACTGCCGAGGGGATCGTTGGATCACTTCCTCCGCGATCTGCGCACATGCAACAGGGCCGCAGCCAAGATGGCGTCCGGCGGTACACACGCTGCCGGCTCGCCCTCAGGTATGCCTCGCCCCACACCGATCCCCTCACTATTCCTGGACGGTGATCCCCAGGGCCCAGGAGGATCCCCGAGATCGGGGTACTCGGACACTGCCACGTCTGACGGGGAAGACCCAGAATGGGACCTGAAAGCTGTCCTCCGGTCCCTGCCCACAAAAGCTGACCTCCAGGAGTTTGTCTCCCAGGTAGAAGGGACACACAAACAAGCCATTACTGACCTCCGGGCTGACACTACACAACTGGGCCAAAGAGTATAGAAGTTGGAAACGCAATATGCTGAGGCCCTGCATACTATCTCACTCCTAAGGGACAAAATGCAGATCTCTCTAGACGCACGCTGGCGATGAGGAGATCCCTACGCCCCTGCTGGCATTGCTAGTGTCGGCCGACATCCCCTACAGATGGGGCTACCTCTTTAGCCCGATTGCTAAAAAGAATGGGAAAACGGCGATTCTACGCGACAGAGATGACCTACCCAGGTCTTACCTGCCTGGCACCAGCCGAACGAGGACATCCACCTACCCCCCGGGCCCACTCCATGGCACACCGTGGGCCCTAGACCCTCCCGTAATGCCAGAGCGGTACCCAGAGCCCCAGAACGCCCTGATGGATACCGAAGAAGCATGCCTGACCGAGCTGATGATACACCCTTCTCTCCAGACTGAACCGCCTTGAACATTTTCCTTTTGGCTTTCTTCGCGGGGCTGGCTTTAGTCGGATGGCATATCGCCTCTTCATTGAGCTATTAGACGCAGCTGAGGAGTTTTGTTTTGTTGCAACTGTTTGCACCTTTTTTCCATTTTTCACTTTATGCTAATTGTTGCAGAAGGTCCCACCTTTTCATGGGTGCCTCGACCTCCATGGTGTCCTACCCTGTTCCCCCAGTAGGACCTGTCTCGATATTTGAGACCTGTCAGATTTCTAACATGGCTGTCCTGGAGGGCCACCTCCACCCCGGCTGGGTGCGGTGGCCCTCTTGGAGAGCGATACTAGTTCTGAACTGTCATTTCATGGCTCAGGACCAATGCTCCGACCCTAATGGCAGATACCTATTTGTCAAAGGCTCCATTGAACGGATCAAGGTCACGTTTGCCGTAGTTTATGCTCCAAACTCCCAACAATTGACTTTCTTTGACATGATCCTCCCCAAACTACTCACCTTCACAGACGGCATGCTTATACTGGGTGGCGACTTCAATATCAGCCCTGACCGCGCCCTAGACGTATCCACGGGTAAATCGTCCCACTCTTTTGCCGCCCTGAAGCATTTTCGACGGGCGTTACAGAATCTAGCTCTCATTGACAGCTGGCGCGCACTACACGCCTCCGACAGGGACTACAGCTTCTACTCTAATGTCCATGGCACGTACTCGCGCTTAGACCTACTGTTCATTGACCAATACCACTTAGACAACGTCCTTAGCGCAACTGTCGGCACTATTACGCTCTCTGACCATGCAGCCATAACTCTGTCAGTTTCCCTGCCGGGTTTCCGTCCGCCGGAGTGGACATGGCGCCTAAATGAGTCGCTCTTGGACGCGCCGCGATTAGCTGTGCTGTCGAAACAGCGATCACTGACTACTTTGACCTTAACCGTAACGGAGAAGTAGGAGAAGCCATTCTCTGGGAGGGTCATAAGGCAGTCATCCAAGGTGAACTCATATCGCATGTAGCCCGCCGAGAGCCCGACAGAAAGAATTGACTGATCTCTTGGAAGCGTTGAAAGTGGCGGAACTGTCCCATAAAAGCTCTGGCCTCTCCAAAGACAAAGCCACATTAGACACGCTACGAACTGACCTAACATCCCTCCTTGACAAACGACTTGCGCTACATTTCCTTCCGCTTTTACGAACACTGTAATAAATGCGGTAGACATTTGGCTAATGCACTGCAGAAACGTAGAGCACTGACACACGTTCACAAGATGCGCGCAAGGACGGGTGAAGAGGTCCTTAGTACCTCCAAAATAGCTGAAGCTTTCTGCTCATATTATGCGGAACTCTACGACTTGTCCTCCACTAATCCACCCCTGACAGACAGCCAACACCGCACCCGTATTTGCGAATACCTGACCAAAGCCGGGGGCCCCACTATATGCTAAGAGATGGCTGAGATGCTGGACAGGCCAATTACCTCGTAAGAACTGGAGGGGGTGATTAAATCCCTGCCAGGAAACAAGAGCCCTGGCCCTGATGGGTATACGAAGGCCTACTATCACAAATTTCTCACGATCTTAAGCCCTCACTTCTGTAATTACCTTAATACACTGGCACACGGAGAAACTATCCCCCGTGAAGCGCTGATGGCCCACATCTCGGTCATCCCAAAGGAAGGGAAGGACCCCACACAACCCCAGAGCTACCACCCGATCTCCCTGATTAATGTGGACATAAAGATCTTTTCTAAGATACTGGCGAATAGACTGGGACCTCACCTGCCGACCCTGGTCAACTCTGATCAAACTGGCTTTATAACACGGTGGGAGGCAAGAGACAATGGCCTTAGAGCTACCCACATTCTACACTGGGCCCGTTCTATGTCTCCTCCCATTTCCTGCTTGTTTCTCTCCCTCGACGCGGAAAAAGCATTTGACAGGGTGGACTGGGTGTTTCTGGAGGAAGCGCTGTGCAGTCGAGGGCAGGGAAATACGTTGCTGTCTTGGATCTCTTCCCTCTACACATCTCCCAAAGCGAGGGTAAGAGTGAATGGCGCCGTCAACCCCGTTACCAGTTCGGAATGGGACCAGACAGGGGTGCCCATTATCACCCCTACTCTTTGCACTTACCCTTGAAGCCCTTCTACGAAGGATCCGCTCTAACCCGAATATCCATGGGGTCACTGTGGGAAACACGGAGCATAAACTTGCGGCATATGCCGATGACGTCCTCCTGTTCGTAACTCAATCTCTTATATCCCTGCCTAACATACTTAAGAAAATCGACAACTACGGTACCCTTTCCAATTTTAAAATTAACTTTTCAAAATCTGAAATCCTTCCGGTCACTGTCCCAGCCCCCCAAGTACTTAGCCTCCAAGAAGCCTTTCCCTTTTTCTGGGCAACTACTAGTATCAAATACCTGGGTATTCATTTGCCTCACACACTGTCAGAACTATTGGGCAGAAAGGAATCAATTTCATAGGCCTAAACATGTTATTTTACAGATGTGTTGATGGGCATACTGGTAGCCATTTTGTCTGATTGCATTAAAAGTTGAATACAAGTTCATTCTTCTTGAACAGAGACTTTCACAGAGAAGTTAGGAATGTTAGTATAAACATTCTTCAGATCATAAATTGTGGGGGGTCTCAGACGCACATCAGTTAAGGATGGTGCCAGCCTATGTAGGTCTAGATTGATGACTTTCTTGCCTCCACAAGAGTACAATAGACAGAGACTGGAACGTTTTAAAGATTTTTTTTTTCTTTGCTCAATGAATAGAAGAAAGGGGCTTATTTAAAAGTTCCTTATGAAACCTTACTATTCATTGCAGTAATGATAATATTAGCAATAATGTTATTATATTATTATATTATATGCAGCATCTATATGCCTACTTAATTGAATAATTTCAAGTAAAATCTGATACATGTACTTTTATAATATCCAAACTATATTCATTATATATTGCTTGAGTGTACCCATTGAAATATATTAGTGTGTATTACTAATAATGGGGTTTTTATATTTTGAGTTCAAAGAATTAGGTGGTACATACCAATGTATTTTCTTTTCTTTTAATGCGTTAAAAACCACTGGGTCGTGAAACTAGTTACCTCAACTTTTAAGAAATTTAAGAAAGAACATTAATTGCTTTAGGTTAGATTATCTTAAGGTTGTAAATCGAAGAAGTAGACTAAAAGTCGGACAGGAGGTTGTCATGAGATGTTATTCATGACTAGAGCTGCAGCTAACGATTATTTTCAAAATCGATTAGTTAGCCGATTATGACGTCATGGTTCATCAATAATCACGTGGAAGACCAAACCAAGCCCACAACCCAGGGGGAGATAAAAGTGAATGGAAGGACCAGGAACCAGAAGCCAAATTCCAACACGGACAAGGCAGTAGGCAAATAGATTCCAAGGGTATAGGTCGGAAGCTGAGGATGGCTGTCCAAAGTGAACTGAACTAAAGAGAACCTGACCATCCCTGGTTTCTGAGCATTGACTGCTGACTTCTTCCAAACAACTAATAGGCTGTTAAAAGTTTGAGTTTGTGAATATCCGTGCCGGGAGAAGTCGCTTGTCAATTCTGAACCTTTTGGTTTCTTATTCTGTGAGATACTGAGAAGATACCCATTACATTTAAAAAGTCATTTTTATTTTGGTTACATTTATCTTTTGAATTAATATCTAGTGGTTACATTTTTCGCATTACCTGTGTTATCAAATTGATTGATATAATCTGATCCATATTCTTTGTTTGTTAGCAATTATATTTTATTATTATTCTGCACTGATTTTTAATTAATAAATATATATTTTGTATACTTTTGTATTCCTCTTGTCTTCAAAGTCAGCGCAAATGAAAGAACTCGTGTAAATTTTGATTTATGGAAATACGTCGGGAATCTCCTTAATTATAGATTCTTATTTGTTTCCATAAACAGAAGACTGTATATCAGAGCAGTATAAACATTCTGACAACACCAGACCGACTATATCCCCTGAACTATATAGTCAGACATCAAATCCTGGGACAGAGACGCGTTCTCTTGGATAGGACGAGTGAACATATTGAAGATGTCGGTCCTGCCTAGATTGCCCTTTCTCTTCCAGATGCTCCCCATAGCGGTCCCCCACCTGTTTTTCCACCGTCTCCGTAGTCTTTTTTTGGACTTTGTGTGGCGGAAGAAGAAACCCAGAAATCGCATTCTCCATTCTAAGGAGAGCGAAATTGTCGGGTGGGCTGGGCCTCCCGGACCTGCACCTTTACTATAAGGCCGCTGTACTTCAGAGAGTCCTGGACTGGCACTTCTGGGTGGGGGACAAGCTGTGGGTGGCACTGGAGAAGTGTATGGCAGGCCGGAACCTAGCTCATGCACCATGGCTGCAAACGGAATTCAGAGGTTTAGCCCCCGCCACTTCCCCGCTTACTTCTCACACACTGCGGCTCTGGGACCGTATGAACAAACAGGGACGACTAGCACCGGCTGTATCCCCCTTAGCCCCAGTGGGAGGGTTCCCATGGTTTCCACCGGGTGAAAGCCTGCAATACCTTGGCTGCTGGGTAGGTGATGGACGAGTGAGCCTTTCTAAATTCCTGACAGGAACCACGCTAATGTCCCTCGAGGAGATGCGTCAGAAGTAGGGGTTGTATCCGTTCGACTTCTGGAGACACAGACAACTCTCGCACTTTTCCCGTTCACTAGAGTCCCGAGTGCGGCCCCTTGACTCTATCACTGTAACGCCACGGAACCGCCTTCCAGGTCTCTCTCCCTGCTCTATAAACTCCTGTTGCAGCAGGACTCCCCTGGATCACTCTACTACCTGGCAGAATGGGAGAGTGACATGGAGATACGGTTCTCGGAGGCAGAATCAGCCAATATTCTTAAATATACTCACTCCTCCATAGACTCAAAAGAAACAAAACTATAAGATCCTCACCCGGTGGTACCGTGTCCCCCAAAGCCTACACCGTATCTATTCCTCAGTATCCCCACTCTGCTGGCGCAACTGTGGGATGATAGGTACCCATCTACACATTTGGTGGGACTGCCCCGCAATTCAACCTTTTTGGCGACAAATTCAGGCCGAAATTAAAATACTCCTAGACATGGACATACCTCTCACAAATCCAGCCTTCTCCCCCACCTTCTAAAAGCAGCCAAGCGCTTGATCCCCCGCTATTGGAAGAAGACAGCAGTACCCACGGTGGGAGGACAGGTATCGGGCATCCAGGTTTCCGAGGAATGGCTAGCCACAAGGACAGATATGATAAATACTATTCCACATGGGCCACATGGATACATCGCCATCCACCATAGTGACATAGTGATATGGTGTTAACAAGGGCAGACTGTTTTATTGCGCTTCCTTTCCACACCTCCCAGACAAAATATCGGAGAACGAGTGGAGTATGACTGATTCCGCGACCACCTGAAGGCTCCATAATCATCAAAATTGCCACCCATGGGCTACGACTGACCAGGGGTACACACCTCTCCTCTTTTCTGACTTTCCCCTTTCTAACTCCTGCCTTTCCTTCTTCCCCCCCCCCTTTTTTTTTCTTTTCTCCCCCTTCCCCACTCCGGAAATTAAAGCCTGGTTATTCTTGAATACAGATTACTGTTCACACGCATATTGTTACATGTTGCCTGCTCGCAAGGCTGAATGGCATTTAGCTGCAGTGAATCCGGAAAATGTTATCTCTATGCTTTTGTCACCCTACAACTACCTATCTATGTTTTTCTATGTGTTTTTTTATTGTTTAATATTGAAAATAACGGAAAATAAAGAATACTTTAAAAAATCAAAAACAATGAAAAATCAGAAAGGGGGCCAACACTTTTTCTCTGTCTCTCTCCCCAAGTCAACTCTTTAGTCCCCATGCACACCTAGGCGTCAGCGTTTGACGCACGTTTTCCTTTGCGCGTTTTTACGTGCCTTTAGCACGTTTCCCCTAAATAGATGCGCGTTTTGGACGTGTATGGGTGTATTGAGTGTTGCCCAATGAAAAGAAGTCCTTCCATAATAAGTCCTGACATAATAAACTCCTACACATTAGCCAAGGTGTTAACAACATCAGCCTTTCAGCAAGTCCAGTGATGCATATAAAAGTCTATACACCCAGAAGAGAAACAGGCATAACACCCAGAGGTAGCTGCATACTGGCATTTGTAGTTCAACACATGGAGATCTGCAGCTGCAAAGACCTACAATAGCCACACAAGCAAGCAGAAACATAAGCTACAACAGTATCACAAACTTTAGATGCACCACATGTCACACGCTACATGTTTACATTTGCTGTCCTTCAGGGATGGAGGGAAAGATTCCCATTCTGGCCAAACCTGGCAAGCAATTTGCATCCAAGCCTGCCTCCTCCTTCCTGTTTTTATAAAAGGGGGTTCCGCAGTTCATACAGGCATGGTTGGGCCTGTATTAGCCTTATAAATGCCTCAGAGTCAAAGTTTTGCAGACATGAACCAGCCATTTTGCTTCCCAGTGTGCTTTGCAGGTGGTCTTCCACAATGTATATGTGCCTTAAAAAATGCGCACAAATACGCAAAACCCCCACATGCGCGTTTTTGGCGCTTTTTCCATTGAAATCTATGGAGCACAAATGTGCTGAATCTGCCTTAACCCCCTCGTGACTGACGACGTACAGTGTACGATCGTGCACCTTTTCAAGCGTTCAGCGTTTTTACAACTTGCTGCTAAACTCTCAGGTGTGAACAGGGGCCATAGGAATTCTTGTGTTGTGTGTTTTGACGCTTAAGCTTTCAGCTTCAAAACGCCAAGGTCCTAACAGGGACTTAGGGTTAGTATACATCAAAAGCAGCGCGTTCCGGTTCAAATTTTGCCTAAAACGCACTGCCCGCATTGCAGCCAGCTCACTTTTTTGCCGGGCTGGAGGGGGCGTAGCGGGCCATTGAAGTGAATGGCACCGTAGCCACGCCCTGCGGCCGCAATGCGGTCGCCTGCACGGGATCACAAGGCACATTGTGCCTGGACTCTGTTCGGGTGCGGTTCGATCAAAATGCTGCAAGCCGCAATGCGGGCAGTGCGTTCCGGCCAGAATCGGAACGGAACACACTGCTTATGGTGTGACCTATCCCCTAGTGGTCTTATAACAAAGTGGAAGCAACTGGGAACAACGGCAACTCAGCCACAAAGTTGTTTTAGGTTGTTTTTCAGGGGTTGGGCTTGGCCGCTTAGTTCCAGTGTAGGGAACTCTTAAGGCATCAGCATACCAAGACATTTTGTACAATTTCCAACTCTTTGTCGGAACAGTTTGGGGATGGCCCCTTCCTGTTCCAACATGACTACGCACCAGTGCACAATACAAGGTCCATAAAAGACATGGATGAGCGAGTTTGGGGTGGAAGAACTTGACTGGCCTGCACAGAGTCCTGACCTCAACCTGATAGAACACCTTTGGGATGAATTAGAGCAGAGACTGCAAGCCAGGCCTACTCATCCAACATCAGTACCTGACCTCACAAATGCGCTTCTGGAAGAATGGCCAAACATTGCCATAGACCAGTGGTCTCAAAGTACCGGCCCGTGAGCCAGTACTATGTGGCCCGCAGCCAGCTCACAAGTCTGGTACGCAGCCATGGACGGCGTATCTGACTTGCGGGAGCAGCAACACGGGCTGCACCTCTGTCGGATGCAGACCGCATAGCTGCTTCTGTCCCGGCACTCGGATCCTTTCGGCCGGCGTCTTCGCTGAAATTCTTCTTTCTCCTGGTGGTGGGGGGTTGGGGTGGAGGCCAGTGCAGAGATCCTCCATGTACCTTCTTCCCCTTTTAACTTTCTGGTTGGCCGGTCTCACTGTCTCTGCAATCTTCCTCCCAGCCTGGCAGCTGAGGTGGGCGGAGGAAGCTGCAGAAGACAGCGGATGTCATCGAGGACCAGAGATGGGACACTACCGCCACGGCGATCGTTTGCTTGTGTTCTCTCTTCTCCTTCTCGGCCGCTCTGTAGCTGCAGCGGCCGATGAGAAGAGAGAACAGAAGTGAGCAATCGATTGGGGTCCGTAGTACCATATCGCATATAGTTAAATTTTATTTTAAAGTATGAAATTCGGCGAGCAGCCCCCTGGGGAGAAAAAAAATTTGTGGAGTGGCCCTCGAGGGAATTGAGTTTGAGACCCCTGCCATAGACAGACACACTCCTAAACCTTGTGGACAGCCTTCCCAGAAGAGTTGAAGCTGTTATAGTGGCAAAGGGTGGGCCAACTCAATATTGAACCCTACGGACTAAGACTGGAATGCCATTAAAGTTCACGAGCGTGTAAAGGCAGGCGTCCCAATACTTTTGGTAATATAGTGTATGTATGTATGTATGTATGTATGTATGTATATCTATCTCATAGTATAAATAACATAGTATACATTTTAAACAATGTAAATAAAACGCATGATTGACATACTTAAAAATACTGAAAACATTATGTTAAAAACCTGTAAAAGCAAACTAAAGAATACAGTGCTGAAAAGAAATGACATGGGAGGTATGTGTACAATGATTCAAAGAAGAAAGGGCTAATGAGCTATTCTACGTGAATGCATGATAGGTAACACATGCCATTAGACTAGATATGCTCAAGAGCAAAAGGTGTCCATTCATAACTGCTCGGAACCATTGTGTGGTAACATATGATTGACTGGAGGATGCATGACAAGGAAGCATTTACTAACTACAATTTGCTTTATATAACAGGCTATTTCAAAAGGCTTCATTCAGGCCATTCGGCACCAGACTATTTAATCTATAGATCCAGAACATATCTTTTTCACATAACTTTTTGTGCCTAATCCCTCATATCTTGAATGGCCTCTACCCCAAATACTTTTAGATCCCCCAAGTTAGCATTGTGGTGTATAAGGAAGTATATGGGTACAGAGTGGTGATCTGCTCTTTTAATAATGTTACGTTTATGCTCACCAAATCTCACTCTAAACATCATAGAGGTCCTACCAACATATGTCTTTCCACAGGGGAATAGCAATCCATATATAACATATGCAGTCTCACAATTTATGAACTGCTTAATGGGGAATGTCTTGCCATTGTTACTAATTACCTCCTTTCTGTGCCACATAAATTGACATGCGCACAAATTGGCACATTGCATTTAAAATGACCTGCAAGCCTTTCATGACCAGATCTTCTGTCAGGACACTCCAATGTCTTTTAACCAGTTGACATCCGCAGTGTTAAACCCCCTTCCCAACGGCTATAGAGCCGCTGATCGGTTGTATGTGAAAACAGCCGTAGTAACAAGCGGGTCTTTCCTGCCCGGGCGCGTGCGAGCAGGAAAAAAATGCAGTCTGGCGACGGCAACCCGCAGATAGGAGTCAGACGTCCGTCCGTTTTTTCTTAACGGGCGGACGGCAAGAGGTTAAATAGATATATGATAGGCCCCTTTGTTATACACTGTACAAAAGGATAGTCCATAAGCAGTGTCATTCTCCACACTTCTTTTCTAACCTCATATTTCCGGAATATGGATTCTACCACTTCATTATTGTACACCTTATCCAAGAACTTCTGCTTAATAATAATAATAAGTCCCTGTGCATGAAAGTCCCCTGTATTTGAACAAGTTTTTCTAAGTCTTCCGAACTGTCCTTCTGGAATATTTTGGATCCACCGAGGGTGATGCCCACTTGAGGCGTGCACATAAGAATTTCCCACTGTCGTTTTGAAATGTGTCTTCGAGGTAATTTTCCCAGTCCTATCATATCCTAGTTCCAGATTCAGAAAGACTAGAGATTTATCATCTACCACATGTGTGAATTCAATACAGTAGGGGTTCTGATTACAGTAGTCCATGAATTTAAGTAAGCTTTCTCTACTGCCATCCCATATTACCACCACGTCATCGATGTATCTCGCATAGAGGTTTGCCCTATAAAGAGTTATTGGCCCAGATAAACCTGCACACCCAAAAACCCATAAATAAATTTTCATAGTTGGGGCAAACCTGGCCCCCACAAGGGCATTCCAGCACAAAGGTTACATAGGTGGTGTTACTGGATCTTAATCTCAAATTGTTTAACAAACAAGTAGAAAGAGCAAGTAGTGGAATTATTTAATGGCACAGGTTTTTATCAGTGTAAGATGCACAGGGTGTACTAATAGCAGATAAAAGAATAAAAATAAAAAACACCTCTTCATTTCCTGTCACACCACCTATGTAACCTACGTGCTGGAGTGCCCTTGTGGACTACAGTACTTTAGGAAGAACCACCAGGAAACTAAGGGTGAGGATACAGGAACATATTTAAAAAAATATTAAAAAAGGGGGTTCGAGAACCAAAATGTGTCTAAAAACATTTTAAGCACATACACAAGGACTCAAGGGGTTTAATATTCTTTGGGATAGAGGAGGTCTCTAAACACTGGAGGGGTTCCCATATGAAGAGGAGATCTGTTTCCCAAAATGAAACAAAATGGATATACATTTTGTACACTAAGCACCTGAGAAGGTTAAACATAGAATTGGATTTAAACGGTTTAGTATACATTCCTGTTAGGGAATTATGTAGTTTTTTAGTATACCGTATATACTCGAGTATAAGCCGAGATTTTCAGCCCATTTTTTTGGTGAAAAGTGCCCCCCTCGGCTTATACTCGAGTCAGCGCCAGCGCGTCTTCTTACTTACCTCGCCGAGCGTCGCGTCACTGCTGCTCGGTGTGCGGCGCTCCGAGCGGGGTCATCTGGCAGTCTCCGGGTCCTAATTTAGGTGGCCGGAGACTGCCAGATGACCCCGCTCGGAGCGAATATGAATGGGTTAAATGATCCGTAGTACATGATATGTAGCCCTGTACCCCCTTTTCCACTTACAGAGCTAGGTTATTTTTCTTTTAAATAAATATTAATGTATTTTAATGGTATCTATCTACCAGTAGCTGCCTCATTTCCCACCCTCGGCTTATATTCGGGTCAATACTTTTTCCCAGTTTTTTTGGCTAAAATTAGGTACCTCGGCTTATATTCGGGACGGCTTATACTCGAGTATATACGGTACATTGTACAAGTCTGGGACCGATATGATTAGAATTAAAATAGTATTCAAGTTTTGATTTTCTAAATATATTCCTCCTTTTGATGCAATGGTTTTTATTCTGGTCTCTCTCTGAGTTTGGTGAGTGCGGTGTGAAGAGCAGTGATGGATATTGTATACACGGCACAACTTCTACTATGAACACAAAAGATGGCTGTTGATCTCAGAATGATGGTTAAGGCACACAAATTGGGAAGCACTCTTCTATTAAGCATCTAGTTTTTTTCCCCAAATTTTTTTTTCAGATTATTGGTTTTCATTATTGTTTTTTTATGAAGGAATGGACTTTTTTTTCTACTGGTTTTATGTAATTTTCATATTTTGAGATATCGGTGACATTATTGCACATTGACACTTTAGCACAATATTGAGGTAAATAGGCTACCTGTGGGTGGGAGCGTAGTGCACTTGAGATAATATATGAATTGAATGAAATACATGATTAGAGCACTTTCAGCTATTTGTTTTTTAGATTTTTTTTGTGTTATAGTTAGGAGTGCGGATTAATATAATTTATTTAGAAGAATACTATTACCTTAATTGAAGTCCATGAATTAGGTAAACAAGACAGTTGAAAAAAAGGAATTGGCCCTCAAAGGACATGTGCCAGAAACATTTTTATATGCCTGCTCTGCTGCGGAACACATAACCTGCATATGCACTTATAGAAGATTCTTACGGGAAGACGACTAGATAAATCCACTTCCTGTCTTTCATTTCTCTGCGATGCATTAGGGCAGGGCAATGCTGGATCAACTGTGGGAACAGTCCACTACTGATAAGGGAACCCGCTCAAACAGGTATCAAGCTGTACAACATCACCTGAGTCCTCAGGAATAACACTGACTGACAACGATATACAATGTCGCATAGAGTCACGGCAGCCAAATATTTAGGGGCCCACCAAGGCAGTGGACAGGTAGAGATTGATGCTGCAGGTGAAAGCACTGAGGTACGTTTCTGGAGGTCAGAGAAAATATCCAAAATTGCAACATATTCATAAATCATGTAAAACTTGAGAGACCTTCCAGGATTAAGAACAAATATAGGGTCATGGCTGACGGAGAAAAGGTAGCCTCCTAAGAGTATTGGAACTCAAGCAGAGGATAGCATGCCAGGCCAGTCAGGTCCAGAGAGGAGGCACCGCAGGCCGGGCTGGAAGCAGAGAGACCTGTACACCAGATGTACATAAAAGGCAAGGTCCACAAAAGGACAGCAGTCCGCTGGAGTAGAACATTTCCTTAAGTTACCCAGGAAGGGCATCCAGCCCCCTAGTTTCCCAAGATGTAACTCAAGGTAACCACTAAAAGGCAATAAAGATGCTGACAGAGGGGGGGCATGGCCGTGATGTAAACGGGAGTGGATGTGCTTTCCTCATCCGTCCTGTTTATAGCGCTTCTCAGTTCATCTATCCTGTTTTTCTGTTTGCCCAATGGTCGCCAGAGGTTCAGCGATACCTAGCCTGTCTCCTGATGTCTTCTAAGTGGAGATCTGAGCACTCTCGGCCAAGTGGTAGAAATTAGGAATGCACCAATACCGGTTCTTCCTTAATGGGACCGCCCGGCATCCCGATTAGCCAGCTCCATGCTACCTCATCACCAGGCGACGAGGAAGCATGGAGCTGGCTTGGGATAGGCATCGGGAGCATTTGGGGCAAGTAAGAGTAATCTCCCAAATACTCGGTATCGGCACTGATAAAGTGTTATATTTTTCAATATGTGTTGGTGTACATATGTCATTTTTTCCTGGGATGGGCAAAAGCTTAGACAGTTAAAGAGGAAGCAAGTAAGCCCCTGTGAAAGAGTTTGGGGTGCTTTAGCAGTTTTACACCCCATGTCACCGCCAGCAAAAGTTAAAAAGTATAATGCCACTTTGAAAAGGTATGTGAGCAGGCAGGGTTCAATGAACAGATGCTTACATGTAAATTAGACATATGCAGAAAGTCATTACAGAGTATATTGCATCTTTTGAAATACTTTTGGCACATTTGCATTATACACTTGCTGACGTGCATTCCCAGGCGAGAGATGGAAATTGTTTGATCAGACTCTACCTGCCAAACCTTTGCAGCCATGTTGGAAGGGGTCCTTTGGGGACCTATTGACTACTACAAATGTAAAGGAAAGGGAAAAATCTACCTGGATACATTCCTCCCACTGCTAAAGGGTTCCATCCCTTTCTATGAGGAAGTCAGCCTTGACAGTGTGTGAGATTTGGTGTTTGAGTGTCAGGGGCCACAATAGCACTTCACTGGTGTCCTGAGATGTCCTACCAGTGTTTAAACAGGTTTTGCCTCAGGTCGAAAAGACATGAATACTAAGACATCATTTTGTTGAATCTCTTATCTGGATAAACATTCTTGGATTACCCAAGCCATGTTGCGATGCATGGACTCAATCTACTAGCAGCCCATTGATTGTAGAAACATTCCCCAAGAGAAGTATAAATCAAGCAGAGCTGGAGAGAGCCATCCTGCCTTCTTGGGAAACTAAGCCGCAGCAGGTTTTGTACGGGAGGATTGGACACACAGTAAAAACAAAAGGCTATATGGATGTCGCACCTTCTGTTTTCTCTCATTGTGTCCAATCGATAGGCAGCAATATATGGTAGGCAGCAATATATGTTATGCAATAAACAATGTTTTTAAAAAAAAATATTTATATTACTTTTCTAAATCCTGTACATGGGATTGGGTACATGGGACTCATGGGTTTGGCTCCAAATCAATCTTATTAACTTATGATTCATGGCACTGCATGCAAGACGTTATGCCAAAAACTGGCATAATGCGGATTAGATTGATGAAATATGCAATCACAGAGAGGTCCTGGGTTCTTAGGACTGCCAGAACATTTGTAAATACCCAGGGCAGGAGTCTCTAAATGCTGGACCATGGTTCGGATACGGACCCAGTGGCGGTTCTGTCCAGACCGCGATCGCCGACTAGTGCAGCTTCACTTCAGTGATTGGTTGATAGGACTGCTGGCGTCCAAGCAACCAATGATGTCAGGCAGGGCCAGCTTGTCAACTAAAAGTGATCTGGGTGGCCATGGTGCCACTCCCCCACAGCAGAGGGTGTCAGGATAGAGTGCAGGAGCAGACCAAGCAACGTTCCCCCATCTGCTCTGTGATTAAGTAGGGAATGCTGTGCTCTCACGCGCCCTGCTTCAGAGCTGTCAGAAGACAGCTGAAGTGGCAGATAAATATACGATCAAGCACAATCCTGTGCTTGATTGTCTGTATTGGCGAGCAGGGGAGACATGAGGGGTCTATTAGACGCCTCATGTCTCCATAAAGAGAACCTGTCACCTCCAAATGCTGTTACATAGGGAGTTTCTAAGCCCCTTTGCGATAGCACAAGTTAGGTGGAATTTTTTTATTTTTTTAAAGGAGATAAAAGTTAAAAATAATAAAAAATACAAAAGATTATAGAACTAAACCTACCACCCCCACCATCTGATTCGAATGAACATGTGCATGTAGAGCATGCATGTGTATGTAAATAGGGGGGAGGGGAGTTTTAGCAAAGACATTTTTTAAAAATTAACCATGCAATGCAAATTAGCACTGTGACTGGGAACACACACCAGAAGCTGTGTGTTGTAGTGCAGCTGCTGGTGTGAATGCAGCTTAAATGGCAAACCACAGCACGGACACGGACTGAGTGACCATTCTGTCCGGACCGCAGTTTTGACCCCTGCTAGATGAAAATGTTAATTCTTTACTCCTGACCTAGGGATTTTGTGGCCAGATTAAAAAGGCAGAGTCAAGTTCAGCTACCCTAATGCAAACGCGAAATGTGGGAGCACCACTCCTTGGAAGAAAAAAAAAGACTTTGTAAGGCCTCCAAGGGAGCTGTAGTCCTTTAAAGGAGAACGAGCACACCAGAGAAAAAAAAACCTGTTGGGAGAGGGAAATAAAGACTCTACGTGTACCAGATCAAGACCACTTCCCTTACCTAGGTATAGATGTTACAGAGATTAGGAAACATCAACAGTCTTCTTGCACTCTGTTGTTCACAGGTGGGGCCATACCCAATGCTGTAGAAGACTTGGAAGTCTTAGGGACCCAGAAAGACTTTGCTTTGATTGAGGCTTAGTCTTAGAGAAAGAGTTGAAGGATTTTTAATTCTCCTCCATGGAACAAAAGATCTTGGTTTACGATTGTGTGGGAGAGAAGTGCTTTAGCCTTCAGTCATATCTTAAAGAATAGTATCTAAGGAGGCCTGAAAAAGCCAGTCTCTTGCAAAGAGAAGTTGTAAAAGAGACCTATTGGAAGATTGGTCCGCAGACCAACACTTGAGCATGAAAACCCTTTCAAATGATGGGCAGATGTGAGTATTCAACTGCCCATTGCTTAGAGAGGAGTAACATACAAACTTCACTGCCTGGACCAGCTGATCTGCCATATCAACCATATGAAATGGTGTAAGGGAGAGTTATAAATATACTTTATTAATCCACAATATAAAATTATTGAATGTACAGCCCTATCTCAAAAATACACCTCCCTCAGGTTGATAAAATAATGTTGCCACTAGAAGGAGCTGTGTCTTTTGATCTGCAAAAGTGTCTAACCTCCTAAAAGGAAGGGCATACACTCTGAGGTCTGATACGGTCACCTATAAATGCTAGGAGAGAAATTAGCATGTGATATGAATACAGGAGCTGTATCATAGCAGGAACTGAGAATACATCTAACATTTGTTTCCCTGGTACAAAAAGTTTCATTAAAGTATTTATGTTTAATTTAAAAAACAAAATCTCACCATATTCCAATGGTTTCAAGTTTGTTCCAAATACATTTCCTGTAAAAGAACAGCTTGTTTTTCTGAAACATGGTTTCTGTGATGTAAAAAAATGCCTTTAATAGCTGAATAACATACGTGTCCATTAGCCAGAACAGGAATTCTGCAAGTATTTTCTCTCGTAATAAGTGCTCTGATGCAGGAACAAAGTGATAACCTACAAATATAAAACAAGAATTTTGGTCAAAACACCAATCGACCACCAATATTTGGGTAATATCCAATTTCTATCTTTTAAAGCAAACCGATCATAAGCTATGTTTACGACAATTGTTAACCTCCTTCTGAAAATGCCAGTTAACCGACTATCATATTGATCCTCTGGTTTCAAAATAGATTCACTTGCTTGGAACATGTATGTTATTCCGAGCTCTGACTTCACTGGTTAAATACTGGCTCTGATATAATAGGCTGTGTGTAGACAGTGTATGTAACGGTGTCCTGATGGGAACATTTTACTTTACTTCCTGTCCTAGGGGAGACCCAAATTAAGGGGATTCAGAGGGGAATGTAAAATATCCTGTCACCATTTGTTTCCCCATTGGAAAAATTCCCCTACCTAACCTGTCCCAACGACAGCACTAAAACTTTGGCTGCAATAAAAACCCTATGTCAAGTTTTTATTGCAGCTTGTGTCCCTGCTGGACAGATAAAGGGGTGAATTTGTCCAGCAGGGACACAAGCTGCAATAAAAACTTGACATAGGGTCTAAGCCAGTGATGGCCAAATTATTTCGGATTTTAGGAGCTAATCTGTCTAATACAGGAGCCAACAGGATTTACGTGTCACCACTGGCACTTACCTCAAAAGTTAGGTACCAGCTATAAATTTTAAGGAGAAATGGCTACCTGGCTCCTGGGCCTTTCCAACCCTGGCCTAACCCCTCCCCATTCCATCCAAAACGAAGAAAAAGTATTTACACAAACTCTAAATGTGATATGATTATTAGCCTGTGAAACCATAGATCCAAACAAACAATAAATAAATAAATAAAATAGTGAAGTTTTTCTTATGCCTTATCTACTGTTGAATTTTGTCTTTTTACTAAAGATTTTTTTTTTTTTTTTAAACTAAATTATTTAAAAAAGGGAAACCCAAAAAAATTAAAACATGGAAACCCTACACTTTTACAATATACTAATTTAATCCCTGCTGTGACTCCATCAATGAACACACACACGTTCATAGATGCAGGTAAATATTGACCTTTCCAAACTTCCTACCACAGATATTTGGCTTGTGATGGTGTCAAATCCACTGGTAGTCTATTGTTAAGGCAAGCCCATCACTTTTTTTCATGCAAAATGCAATGTTATCAAGACACACAGTATAGCAGCTGCCATGATTAGAGTGAATAAGCAAAAGGGTCATTCATACTGAGCCGTCATAGCATGCAGGGTTTGGCAAATCCATAAAGACAGTGGAAAAAGAATATGCCAAACAACCAAAAGCTGCTTAAGATTAATTCATGTGAACAGTGCTGAACATCTGCCATGGACATATTGTAAGTGTGCTTATTCAAACTGAAGGCAAAGAAGAGGCTCAACTCCCCACTGTTCCAATTCCTCCTTAGCAGACGGACTGGACTCATGACCTCCATGTGGTTACATGCGCTCTGCAGAGATGCTGGTAATGAGGGCAGCTGATTGTTTCATTTACCAACTTGTTTTGTCTGCAAGATGGCAGCTTAGGACATTCATGTGGATCTTTTTAAGCCAGTAGTAAAGCTTTGGGGAGCACATTCCTTTAAAAAGGAATATAAAAACATACAAATATTTCTAAAAATAATATCAGCCTGGGTGTCCTCTCTATACAATAGACCAACTGCACGTATGAAATATGCAGGCTTCTGCTCCCAACCCTTCTCGATCCTCAGGGGAACCAGACAGGGTTGTCCCCTATCCCCTCTCCTCTTCGCCCTAGCACTGGAACCCCTAGCCCAGAAGATTTGCAACTCCCCCGATATCGCCGGCATTGATCACGAAGGCACCTCACATAAGATATGCATGTTTGCGGATGATGCCATACTCTTTGTAACAAACCCTGTGGTAACCCTACCAAACCTCACGAAACTCCTCTGTTCTCGGTGCCACTGACCAGTGACCCCTATTTTGCACTACTCAATTGTAGGCCAGTAGACCTTTCCCGCACTCAATTCCACCTTTCCATGCATATGTGCACCTCCGCCAAAAGAGAGATTGCAAAAAATTGGCTGACGTCAACCCTGAGCATTGCCAGTGCCATAACCCATGTCAACTGGGTGATGGCCCAGGAAAAACGTACGGCACAACTAGAGGACAAAATGGCCAAATTTGAGACTATCTGGTCCCCTTGGTTTGACAAGTACTTAGACCCAACTACCCCTCGCCACCTTTGCACTCTGTGAAAGAACCTCCTACCATCACCCTCTGGCTCGATCTTTAGTGCTTCAGCTCGGCCCGACATCTTCCCTCTCTTTTGCTACCTGACCCTCCTTCCACCCTACCACCTCCCCTTCTGTCTGCGTGTCCCCTATGTTTCTCGTTGTAATGTTAGTATTTAATGGTGCCTTTATCCTATACCATGAAGCAGGGGCTGACTGGCAAATTTTAGCCCAGGGGGCAAGTACAACCCAGAGGCCCATGGTGCAGCAACTTGGCAATGAAGTTACAAGGTCCTCTACCCATGTTGGATGATACCAACTTACCAATCAATCTGCTTATACACTGAGCTACAGTCTAGACCAAATACGCTATCTTTCCCTCATGGACAGACAGCTGCCTCTGAATGAGCCTTCGTCGACCAACAAAGATTAGTACTCATACGTACTCATCCTAACACATTAATCTCTATGTAACCTCTGTTATACCTTGACATAAGATCCTGAACATGATCTAAGCACCATGTATTGTATACTACTGCATTGTATTCTACTGTCTTGTCTTTTGTGATAAAACAATAAAAATTTATATGGAAAAAATAATAATATCTGCCAGGTAATCCCTAATCCTGTTACCAATGCACTATCAAATCTAGTTTATTCACTATGCATCAAGGAGAGTCATCCAAGGTAGAACAATACAAATATCAAATTACAGTGGCAAGTGTAGAAGCAATATACTAAATTAAAAGTTCTATAAACAAAGCTAAACATGGGCAAAAAAGATTTGCCATCACAGGAACTAGTAAATTGAATGTCCAGAGCAACCACAGGCTATGCACAACAGAGATACCATATAACCAGATCATTAAAGGAGAACTATGGGGTTAAGGCTTTTCCCCATAGTTCTCCTTAGGGTAACGGGGGGACACAAACTAGTGTCCTCCCGTCACCCTAGGCTCAGTATACAACTGAGACGCGCAGTATACCGCGAGCTGCTGCTCACGGTATACTGAGACGCCGCAGCTGAAGCGGATCCCGACAATTGTGCCGGGATCCACCCAGCTGCGTGACTGACAGCTGGCTCTGCCTATCTAGAGGCAGAGCCAGCTGTAACCGCCCCCTCCCCCGTCCGTTCCGCCAGTCAGCGCTGGCGGATCGGAGCGGGGAGGGGGAAATCCAGCCCCTCCCGTCACAGCAGAGAGCCGTGACAGGATCGAGAGGTGAGCGAACGCTGGTATGTGTTCGCTCACCTCCCGATCTACTGAGCCGAGCTGTGACAGTCTCATTGTCACAGGTCGGCTAGAACTATGAGGTGAGTGAAAAGCACTCACCTCATAGTTCTCCTTTAAAACAAGCACCACCTAGCTTGTAGCTCCAGGTATTCACCTCCCATACCCAAGCATCTGAAATGATGGCTGACAAATGTCCACAAAAGGTGAACCGATATCCCCCACTTTGGAAAGTGGGCATTCCTTAATGCTGAAGAAGATTTTCCCAAGTGGACCAATGGTAATATATATCAATAGTAACAGAGTGACTCACAGTATGGTGTTAGCCAGGGTCAGTAACCAGTAAGCACACTGCCAAGCGGAATAATAACTTAGCGTCAAAGTCCAAGACTGGTCAGCAACAAATACAAAAGGGAAACCTAGGAGCAGTGTCAAAGACCAAGCTGGGTCAACAACCAACAAGAGGCACAGTACAAGAGGTTAATCTAAAAGCTGCAGTTTGCAGTTTGGTAACCAGGAAACATGTCCTGGGTGAGTCAGAATGTCCAAAAACCCCATCAGGCAAGAAAGAAGCTGTGGGTCTCAACACCACCATCCCTGTGCAAGACTAGAGAGGGTCCTACAGGAAAAGAATGCCAGCTCATAAATACAACTAGCAGAGAGGAAGGCAACTAGAAAAACAACCAAGTGAGTAGAGGTGGAAAAGGTAAAATGCTTACTAGGTTTAAAAAAGGAGCCAAGACACCAAGAGAACCAGACTCCTAATCCAACGTAGTCACATGAGATTGTACCTTTTACAAAAGCCGTAACAGAAATAGATCAGCAAATCATGAAAAATATCTCCGGTGCTGGGATGAATTCCTCAGGTTACTGTACAGGTCAGGATTCTTTCCATGGTGTATAACAAGGAGTGAAGGTCACTCTTGTCACCACATACAAAAGTGTGCCAACATTATGCAATGGCTAACTTTGTGAAAGCAGGCTTTCTAATGTTCACAGTGCAGGAAGCACCAGGGCCTGAGAAACAACAGCCCAGCCATCAGTCAGCAACCAAGCATGCCATTGGGTAACAAAAATAAAAGATCGCGAGCTAAACCTGCATGGCTAAAAACTAAGACAACACATCAAAGAAAAGAAGCTGGCATTTAAAAAATATAAGATGGAGGGGACTGCATTGACATTCCAGTGCCACACGGAAATTGTACGATTATCGTACGATCGCGGGATTTCCCGCGATTCTCGTACGAGAATCGTACAGTGTATGGGCACCTTTAAGGTGCCCATACACCTTATAATTTATCTGCAGATTTTCTGTGGTCAGATGGAAAAAGTGCAACAGATTGGCCTAGGTGGAGATTACTCCACCCACACAGTTAAGTGAAGATGCAGGAATCTGTTGCACCTTTTCCATCTGACCACAGAAAATCTGCAGATAAATTGTAAGGTGTATGGCCAGCTTTAGCATTGGCACAATCCCCAGTAAAATTAAGTATTTAAAAAGGGACACTAAACTCAGGTACTAAATCTAAAAAAAAAATGCATTAAAGTACCATAACTAATAACCCCTTAAGGACCAAGCTTCAGATGCTTGTATTTCAGTTAAGGACCAAAGCAATTTTTGCTGTGTGTGTGTTCAACCACAATTTCCATCTCTCATTTAGTGCTCCAACACATATTATATACCGTTTTGAAAAGGACAAAAAGGGCTTTAATTCGATGTGACATATGCAAGTTCTCATTTAGCGCATAAGGAAAGCTTAACCCATTTAAGACCCATGACGGAATTATTCCGTTATGGTTCCTTATGGCATGGACAACCATGACTGAATAATTTTGTCATTGCTCCTTAAGGTTAACAAAAATATAGCTTATTTATGCATGTCCTGCTATGACATTGCTGTAGGTCCCCAAATCATTTCTGAATTTGTGCTGACACTGTCCTTCCTTCTGGAGGGTGGCTACTTTTGTTCCTCATGGTCTGTGTGTGTTTAAAGTAGCCACTGCTCCAAGCTCGCTTCTGTGATAGACAATTTCAATACAAATTAGTAAACTAAATGTGAGATTGCAGTCCATCATGGGGGCAAGCTCCTACCACTACAATTCTTTCAGTAATGGAAAACGCAAGAGGTACAGCTGCCTTTAATAGAGGTACTACATCATTTAGGCCTTTGTAACCCAGGGTAATCTTCCCATGTCCCATTTTGTTTCTTTATTGGGAATGACAGAGCTTAGAAGGACTTTACAACACGTCTACGGATTCATAACCTCAACAGTTCTTAGAACAGTTTCCTAATATTTTTGTGGCCTCTGGGCAGGCTGTCCAAAATCTCTTGCCAATAGCCAAGTTCACCCATGCCCTTATGTGTGTGGTCTTTCCACACAAACCTACATAGATCACTTCTCCTTTATGATAGGAGACATTGCCTTTTAAAGTGAATTTGGCACCAATATCCACTAAAACCAACACACATGTATAGGAGAGGATGAGTTACAGGTACATATGAGCGTCCAGCTCCTGCTGTCTTTGCCCTCACTGCTGTCACCTCCCTATCACAAAGAAAACCCATTCCTAGGATCTCCACCCCAGGGGTTTGGATTCCTTTGTAGTTTAGGAATCAGTTTGGGAGTAACAGGAGGGGCATGTTCTTTTTTTTTTTTAATAGTGTTGTTTTTGTTTTTTTATTGATAATTAGCCTGGTTTTCTCTGCACCTATAGTCTTATTTCCTACCTTGCTTTTTTTTTTTTGGCTTATTCTCCCCAAGTTTAGCCTTAACCTTATCTATCATGACAGGTTTTGTTTTAGTATATTCAAGCTCCCCCAACTGGCGAAATAAGCCAAATCCAGTTACATAACCTGGCAATAACCTTTGCCATAGTTCCCCATTAGCAGGTATTCTCCAGGCTA
The DNA here is from genome assembly GCF_000935625.1 of Nanorana parkeri. Lineage (NCBI taxonomy): Eukaryota > Metazoa > Chordata > Amphibia > Anura > Dicroglossidae > Nanorana > Nanorana parkeri. The sequence continues at coordinate 151,448 of NW_017307577.1, forward strand.
CTAGGAGTTAACAAAATTCACTATAAACTATCAGGCTTTGCACAATTGTGGATCATGGGTCAACACTCCCTTAGTCCCTGCTTCCTTCCATGACAAAATAACACTGTTCACACACCTTATTCTGCAAAGATAGGAGATACTCAATGGGGTTTTCCAGACCACTGTTTGTATTCTTTTGCAATCTTGTGGAGGTTGGTGTATGCAAACACCCTTAACTCTTCAAATTATACATATCTGGGGTTCTGGTGATACATGTCCCTATCTACCATGTCTTCCATCTCATGTAGCCTTTCTTCATGCCTAATCATATGATCCTAACACATTCTCTAAACTCCAACTGTGAGTCGTGACAATGGCATATACACAGACTTTATTAGCAAATTGACGTAACCAATTTCACATTGGATGAGGACTGCATACCTCTCTTGCAAATCATTGGTGCAACTAGAAGTTGATCACACACACTCCGAAGCATCTGCAAGTTGGTCCTTTACTGGCTTATTTCTTAGCATTTTGGCATAGACCGGGTGAAGAAAATACCAACCAAGTATGGAAACTGCTTCCTCTCCATTAAAGTGCTCAAAACTCAAGTCTGCAAAGTGATTTGAAACTTTAAATTGGCCCAAGTTTTATTCAAGGAAGATTGATTTGCTAATTCCTTAGCAAGTGGTGTCCAGCCCAAGAAGACAGGTTGCACACCATCTGCTAGACACTAGACCACCGTGCTGCCTTGCTTTCCTAAACAGTTTAAAAATAAAGTAAAGTAAAAAGAAAATGCTATTGAAAATAGTCTGATTAGATTAGTGCAACTATAAAACCATTTATTAGCGGGGGTGGGGGCCTTCAACACCAACTGTCACCCACATATAGTGTTGTTTTAACATGTCTACCCAGCAATGTGACAATGAACATCATCAGCCATGTAAATCAAAGTTTTAACACCAGTTGCAGATGTCCAGACACTATGGAATATTAGAACACGGGGTTTTCACAAAGTTCCATACCTCCCACCATGTTCTTTGACAATCAGCATCTGTCATGATACATGGTGATTGCACTAATATGACTGAATTACCTGTGTGGCTATAAAATTATGAGATATGTTCCCGACACTCATTAGAACTGAAGAAGCATCTTGTCTTCAACATTACAGACCAAGTCCAGATGACTAGCTATAGGAAACACATAGCTTTGTTTAAAGGAAAAGTTTTGATTCCCACAGCCAAATTTTTATGTCTCATTGCTTACTTGTTGCTATAACCAACATGAACATATTTCTTCAGTGAGGTCCTACAACAATAACCAATATAAAACATGCTGATGGAGCAAAATACCTAGCTTTTATTTAATTTCATGTACCATTAAATATTGAATTAAAAAAATAGCTAAAGAATACAAATACTTACATTTCTTAAGACGCAGCCAAAAGCAGTCTTCTACTTTCATCTTCCACATTAGTTCTGACAAACACATTTTTTCACATTTGGCAGAATGAATTAATATTTTCACATTTTTTAAAAAGCGGCATTTGTTATGGCTAGAACCCCATAATGTTTCAGGAACCACTCTGTGCAAACATTCTCTGACAAATGTATACACTTGCCAGACACTGTTATGCTTCTCAAGAAGCATCATCACCTCAGATTCATTAACAGACCATGTATTTAGTTGCTCAATATTAGTGGTGACATCCACCAGGTTTTGCATTGAAGATACAGCTGTGTCACTTCTTTTCATGTCGATTTTTAAGGTACTGCATGGTTTAGTTTCATTTGAGTGATCACTTTTCATGTTTAATAGGGGGCTGTTACATCTATCAACTTTTATCCTCCTTTCTGTTATATTACAACATTTTTTTAAGAGTTGTGAGTAAGGACATTTTTTATGATTTTGTATGAGTTCTTGAAAAACATGTCTCATTTGCCAGTAACGATTTGGAAGTTTTTTCCTATCCATAATTTGAAAATGGCACTCTGTGTGGTTCTCCTTGAACGGGCTGGCTCTCAGGAATACCGTTTCAATCAGATTCAGACTACCTTTGGCGTTGCTTTCAAGCATGTTGAGCAAAAATGTTTTTAAAAAACCTTCCTTTGAAACATGCCTTGAATACAAGAGCTTGCTAAAATCAATGCAAATATTGCCATCTTTCTCTGGCATTGTAGACACTACACGTTGTACATCAGAAGCATTTTGTGACACATCATGGTTACTTAAAAAAACAGCATCAGCAGTATTTGTTTCAAGGATGTTGTGTTTCAAAATATTCAGTTTTTCTGAGAATGAGGTTAGTAGAAGAGCAGGATTAACACTTTCCTTTGTAAAATCAAAATTGCATTTATTCAGTGGCAATTCTGTCCTGGATTTCTTATTCGGACTGCTACATGCATCAAAATCTGAAAACCTTTTTTCACGCTTTGATTTTGTGGCAGATGCACCAACAGTTCTCGGATGGTGTAGCACTAAACTATTGTGTACTGGTACTCCCACTTTGGCACAATTTACAGGTGAAAGAGTATCTATTATTTTTCCTGATGTTCGCTTTATCCGGCTTTTTGTTTTGAAAGAATGACTTTTAGAAGATTTAGTGCTTTTCTGAATGAACTGATATAAAATATTGCTTCTGTAAAGTGATGAACTCGGTTTAAGCCAAGCAGGTGAAACAGTGTCCGTTGTGGATAGACTGTACACTGGTAGGCCACTAATTTGATAGCAACAAGTGGGCGGTACAAACATAAACAAGGAACAGTTTTCAAGCAAGTGCATCATTACACTGTCTCCCACTCTACTAAGAAGGGTTTCCCAGAGAATACTGGTGCCAATAGTAGTAGTTGTTGAATTAGGATAATAACTGCAAATATTTGGTGCAAACACCACCTGAAATGAGTTTTTTTCACCAGCCAAGCCATAACCAAAAGCTAGAACGTTCTTTTTCTTCTTTTCACAGATACGTTGAATTACTCTGGCGACAACTTCTCTCTGAGTCGAGGTCTAAACAAAGATGAATGCATTATTTTAAATACAGAGTATGATCAATGTTCAGCAAAAAGTATCTACATACTAATTTACACTTATAAGGGGGGGGAGGGGGGGGGGCAACAGTTTGGCTTTCACAACCACATTCACCCTTCATGTTGTTGTGGACAAAGAATGCTCTTTTATAAATACAATATGCACCGCACTGGATAAATATTAATTGCAACAATTCTAGTGATAAATAGCCAAGATCATACAAAAAGGTATCTAAAAGTATATGCCATCAATCGTGTAGATGTGCCAATATACTTCAAATCCAGTGAGAGAAAACTGTGCTACACTTTCCCTGGACCAACACTCAATTACTGCACTCAACAGTCTTCACTGACCATATGTAAACATAATGGTCAGAAAGTGCACCCGTATATACAATCCTCCTCGCGCTTGCCACTTCAGCTCTCCAGGTCCGTTATAGTCGCCATTTCTGTGCACGACAGTCACATCAAAAGAAGTCTCATCCAAGCGTTTGCCTTCACAATCCTTCCATTTGTGCCATATCACTCAAAGGGAATAGAGAAAGGTATCTGGTGTAGTAGCTTTATTAAAACACTAAAAACGCTTACAAGGGAGGGGGCGTGGCTAGCTACCAAACCGCATGGTTCAGTGCGGTTTGGTAGCTAGCCTTAACATAACTTCAGTGCTCCGTGTCCACGCCAGCCTGGGACACATTTACAAAGCGAACGGGTTTCTAAAATGACATCTACCCTCTACATCGCAGTTCTACCTACCGCTATGACCAGCCATTAAAAGACGGCTCACGGCCCCATAAACTGAGTGATTTTTTTCCACGTGCAAAGTCCCGGTCTTCTCAAGATGGCAGCAGCGGCTCCTCTCAGTCCTCTCCTTCACAGAGATCCAGCGACCCCAACGAGGAATTCCATCCATGCCGTGCCGAGGACTCCCCAGCTTCTCTGATCCGTGCTGTGCCTCCAGCCTTCCTGTCCCCATCTACATCCACCACGCAGAGCCCTGTATAGGGCTTTAAAGTGAATGGCACCATAGCACACTAACGTGGTTAACCTCAGTGTGGAATTCCTATCGCCGCGCGATATACAAGTGATCTAATCAGATCATTTGTACGAGTCTGTCTGCCCCCCCCCAGCTGTGGTTTTAAGGGTCACCTACTCTTCTGGGGGACCCAGGACCACAGCAAATTAGCTCAGGATGGGGAGTGTGGAGCAGAGCGAAGAACATCTGTTCTTCGCTCTGCGTGATCAGTGAGACTGGAGCGCCTGTCTCAGCTGTCAGAAACTGCACAGATGATCTGTTCGTTGCTGGAGGGCAGGTTCCACAAAAAGAACCTGTCACCTCCAAACTATCACATTGGGGCTTGTAAGCCCCTGTGTGATAGGAAAAAAATTAGGTGGAAAAAAATTATAAAATATATAAAAATTTAAAAAAAATAGAAGTAAAAAAAAAAAAAGTAAAAAATCTAATTAAAACCAACCCTGCTGCCCCCGCCATCTGCATGCAAATAAAACGCACTCATAGAACATTGTGTGTGCGCATTGTGTGCTGCCACCATTCCACTGTGTGCCATATTGTGGTAGCCAGGCAGCAGAACTATTTTACACGCACAATGTACATTAAAGTGTAAGTTCACTTTCCTAGGTAATTTGGGAAAATGGAATTACCAAACCTGGACCCTGGGTCCCCCCACGTCAACCAATGAGAAGCGCTTCTTAGCACAGTTAAAGACAGTTTTGATTAAAACTATTTTTTTTTGTATCAGGACAAGTAGATTGTCACGAGGGACAAGTAGATTGGGCCCCTGTTTTAGCCCTTGGCCAAGCAGTTTTTTTGTTTTTTCCACACCCCTGAAACACACATACATACACACATACACACACACACACACACACACACATATTTATATATTTATCGACTTCTGAAGTCTCACAAATATTCATGCGCTTCATGGCAAGCATCTTTAACTGCTTCCCGGCCGGCTGTTCTACATAAACGGCCGGCAGCTTCCTGGATGTAACAGGCCGTGTATACACGGCCTGTTAGCCCCGCCCGCTCGGGTGCAGCGCGCGCGAGCGGGAAACGTCAATTTAAAAACAGGCAGCGATGCCCGTTAACATACAAGCGATCCGCCAGCTATAGAGCCGGCGGAACGCTTGTCACGCTGGTCCCAGGCTCCGCTGTGCCTGGTGCGAGCCCGGGACCAGCATAGTGCTTCTCTGACACGGGATCAGAGGGAGGTCGGTACACGACCTCCCTCCGGTCCCCTCTCCGCTGTTAGAATGTGGAACTTATGTATATTACATCACTTCCGCATTCTCGTGTCACTCTCCAGCTTCAGATGCTGGAGAGAAGCTGATGAAGCAGATCTCTGCTTCATCAGGGGGGTCCTAGGTGACATTAGGGGTCTTGGGAGACCCCTGATGTCTCCATAAAGAGGACCTGTCACTTCTTTTGCTATCACATAAGGGGGTTTCTTAGCCCCCTATCTGATAGCAATAAAGTTAATTGGAAACAATATTTAAAGTTACACATAAAAAAGAATTAAAAAAACAAAAAATGTTTTTTTAAAGTAGCAATAAAGTTTAGTGGAAAAAAAAAAAGTAAAAAAAAAAAAATCACATATCAAAGCAATAAAAAAAATAAAAATAAAGTCCCCTGCCCCCAATTACATCCAATGCGCCGCACGTTACATATCGCCGCAAACGTCACAGTGAGAGCAATAATTCTAGGGCCATCAATCACTGATAACACTAAACTGATAAGCGGTAAAAGCTTTTAAAGCGTCGCCTATGGCCAATTTTGAGTATGGTAGTTTTTTTGCAATTTCGCGGGTGCGCGCAATTTTTAAGCATGACATGTTTGGTGTCTATTTACCCGACGTGACCCCGTCTTTTATATTTTATCAAAATAATTGGGTAATAATAATAATTGTTTCCTAACATAATGTAAAAAAAAACGTTTTTTTCCTTTTCCAAAAGTTTCAGGAATTTTCCCAAAATATAGTAAAAAATAAAAACCCCAGTAGTGAATAAATACCACCAAAAGAAAGCTCGATGTGTCCCCAAAAAATGGTATAAAATTAATTTCAATACAGCGTTGCATGATGGAATAAACGTCAGTCAAAGTACCGGAGCGCTGAATACTGAAAAATGGCCTGGCCTGGCCAGGAAGGGGGTCTAAACACCTGGTCAGCAAGTGGTTAATGCTTAGCAGAGCACCCTTTTGCTGTATGCTGATGACCTTCCTTCTGCATAAAAAAACCCACAAGTGATGCATGCCATTCATTAACAGTACCCCTCGCTACAGCATGATTTTTACATGCATGAAACCGCACAAAAACACATAATTGAAGGACAATGTGCTTTGGTGTAGACGTTTTGGAAAAAAAGGCAGAGACTTCTTTGATGTGACTGTCGTGCACAGAAATGAATGGGCTGCCCTATTTGCCACTCACAAAAAAACACATACACACTCACATTCGCACAAGTGTGAATGGGGGCTTGTTAGGAATCCCATCATAATATGTCAAATATGATACTCCTTCAATACCACCCTCTTCATACTGGTCAATCTTACCTGCAGGAATGATATGGGGGTGGGGGGTTCCTTTGCCCCCCATGGGATGCAAACTAGGAGCCCCGTTAGAAATGATCGATATTGCTCTGTATCTTCTTCCTGCGAAATGATCACTCTTTCCACACTGTGCTTCTGTAACTCTTCTATATAATCAACAATTCCGAACACATCACTATACAAGGCGTGCAAGATGTCCAGACATGGCATTGACGCGGCACCCCGCTCCATCCTCCCGCCACCGGTCACTCAATCTGGAGTACTGCACAAGCTTCTGTTCATATAAAAACACAGCTCAATATGTTCGCTATCATCATGTGAGTTCAACTCCTAGTAAACAGGAAACTAAGTTGTTTTTTTCCCAAAGTGGAACTACACGTGTGTGAAAATAGTTTGTGCGAGCGTACACCGCCCCGGGCAGAGTACTTTATCAGCGGATTTGTACAGCTCAAAGCATGTATTACGTCATCTAAGGAAATTTCCACCAGAAGAAATGTTCTCACAGCGTAGAGAAGGTTGAAGGAGGAGATGTCACAGTCACGTGACTGTCACGTGACTGCCATGACTGCTGGAACTAAATTGACTGAACTTAGTTTCTAGAATTTACATGTTAGCACTCAAGATTGTTCTATGCTTATGAGGTTAAAGAAGACCTCCAGATAAAATTGTATTAACCCTTGCAGTAGTTCAAGGGTTAGGTGCTCGTTTTTGTGATTAGCCCCACTGCAGGGATTAATAAAATTTCCCCAGGCGGTCTTCTTTAAAGGCAACATCTAGAGAAGTTAATTTGCCAGTACACTGAAAAAAATCCTCCTGAAACATAGTGCACTTCCTGGTATGTAAGGGTGCCTAGGCTGTAGCTGTGTATCCACAGTATGAGATCAAAGAAGCTGTGCTTATGGGCTCAGGCACGTGGGCGGAAATACTGGCATACAATGTTAAATATGTCTATATCTGCTGCACTGGGGAGACCCAGCTGCTGCTTTTTTTCTGTCCCTAGGATTGTATGGTCAGAAAATTCTGTTTGTGGGAATACGTGTGTAAATGCAAATACTGGCACTTACACATGAGCACGTGCCTAAGTTCCCAAATGCAAAACTTCTTGGCCCTGTATTTGCACCTGTGTGTATGAGCACTATGATGGCTAGTCTCACAAGATTTTAAATAAGGCTAGGTTAAGGCCTTGTTCACACCAAGCGCGTTCCAAGAGCAGAGCAGTTACAGACCGGATCAAAACTGCATCCAATGTATTCCAATGGTATTTTGGGCTCTAGTTCACACCGCAGCGTTCAATGTTCCAGAGCATGTAAAAAAAAACTGCAGCAAGCCCTATTTTACCTGCTCTGGAAGGCGTGCAAACACATCAAAACGCATGCAAACTACGCACTAAAAGCCCATTTTAAACTTTAAAAAAATATTTATTTATTTTTAACAAAAAACGGCCTGAAATGCATAAAAACCGCGGCACAACCCACTGCACTGCGTGTGCAGAAACTCGTGCAGATCTGGTCTGCATTTGGTGTGAAAAAGCCCTTACACATGTTAAAGTGGACTTTTACCCACGTTTGAGTGCAGGTGATTTCTGCTATGGACCCCTTAATCACATATGCATGCTGATTTTAAATCATATTGCATTCATTAAATAAACAAACATGTTTTTCATTTAACCCCTTCATGACTGAGCTAGTTTTCAGGTTCTGTTCATAAATGACTGACACATTTTTTACATTTTTGCTGTGTGATTCTTCCACAGCAGTAATATACTTTCTTACTAAATGTACCCACACATATTATATATTGTTTTTTAGAGGACAGATAGGGCTATATAATTATATCACATATGTGTACCTAGCCCCTAATCCATTTCCTGGTCCACTTTGGCACAAATGATCAAATGTGCCCAAGTGTTGCAGCCTGAGAAGATAACATCAGCAGAGCATTTGCTAGGAAATCTCATCTGTAATCTCATGAGAGCTCAGGGAAAGGCATTTTCTTCCCCTGAGATGATGTGTACGGTCACATGCCCTAGTCACATGTGCCAGTGTTCCAGGAAGTAAAGGGAGACCTATTTATTTCTCTTTAAAGTATAATTAAAGGAGAACTATGGGGTCAGTGGTTTTCCCCATAGTTCTCCTTAGGGTAACGGGAGGACACAAACTAGCATCCTCCCGTTACCCTAAGCTCAGTATACCGCGAGCTACAGCTCGCGGTATACTGAGACGCCGGAGCGGATCCCGACGTAGATGACGGGATCCGCCCAGCTGCGTGAGTGACAGCTGGCTCTGCCTATCTAGAGGCAGAGCCAGCTGTACCCGCCCCCTCCCCCGTCCGTTCCGCCAGGCAGCGCTGGCAGATCGGAGCGGGGAGAGGGGAATCCAGCCCCTCCCCCTGTCACGGCAGAGAGCCGTGACAGGATCGAGAGGTGAGCGAACCTGGTATGTGTTCGCTCACCTCCCGATCTACTGAGCCGACCTGTGACAGTCTCATTGTCACAGGTCGGCTAGAACTATGAGGTGAGTGGAAATCACTCATCTCATAGTTCTCCTTTAAAGCCTCTGGTTTTTTTGTTGCATACATCTACTACTAGCAAGCAGTAGATATATACAAAAAGTGCTCCCGTCCGAAAATGTGAAATTTCTTGGGCGGCCGCAACGCATCTTGGGGCGGGCGCATGCGCAGCTCACCTTTTCGGCCAGGAGATGAGGAGAGACGCAAGGTATGTCTATGGACACGTGCACTGGCATGCAGACACCGTGGGACAGGAAATACCAGCAAGGACAGAGGAGTTAGCGCTGGGCGGAACTGACGGGCGAGGGGACGGGTAGAGCTGGCTCTGCCTCTAGATAGGCAGAGCCAGCTGTCACTTACGCAGCTGGGTGGATCCAGACAGTAATGTCGGGATCCGTCCCGGCTGCGGCGTCTCAGTATACAGTTCGCGGTATACTGAGCTTTGGGTGACGGGAGGACGCTAGTTTGTGTCCTTCCGTTACCGTTAGGAGAACTATGGGGAAAAGCCCTGACCCCATAGTTCTTCTTTAATGACCAAAGACAAATCTGGGTCCTGAGGTTATACAGGTTGAGAACCACTGCCCTAGGAAGTGATTAAAAAGGCTTTGTGTATTTACTGCCGTTTAGGCCAGGTTTACACATGGGCAATCCCTGGACCGTGATTGCGCACATCGCTTGCCGCGTGGTCGCAGTGTTTTCAATGGGGTTATATCCATTAGTGATGGGCTCAGGCGTGTTTGCAGCTCCATGTGCCGAGCCCGCCAGGAAGCTGACAGCGCCAATTACAGGTACTGCGACATTATCCCGGTCCGCAGCTGCAGAGATCGGGATATGTCTCTGTGCCTTTTTCGCGACACACGTTTTTTTCAGCTGCAATTGCACGGGCAGAATCACGGCAAGAAACCCTATTTATAAATTAAACAAGAAATCAGTGGCGGAACTACCGCCGGTGCAGGCGGTGCGGACGCACCAGGGCCTTGGGGCTCTAGGGGGCCCAGCGATACTGCTTTTGGATTTTAAAATTACGATTTTAAATTTCTTTATTGGGATTATTGGGACAAAAACAATTGCCAATTATCCATGAAACAACAGACAGGTCTCCTATCTGCTGCTTTTCCTCATTTAAACAGTGTCATTGTCGCTTATCAGCAGTCAGAGTCAATTGTCAACAGTCCAAATAACCATTGTTCTTCACCTCCTTTCTCCTGTTTACATGTCCTATTACAGTTTACAATATTTTACACAGTAAATCCACATTAATATCAACAATAAGGCTTTGTGGGTGTCAACCAACCATGTTAATATTTATATGGAATTCAATAAAATGGACAGGAGGCATAAATTGGAGACATTTTCAGGATTTTACTAAGAATAACAATACGATGAATAAAGTTATATATTATGAAATGCTTAAAGTGACATTAAAGTCAAATTTTTTCCCCTCCCCCCAATGTTAATCAAAGCACTTACCTTAAGTTATGTCTCTTAATCCGATCTTCCTCTTCTTTCCTGTCCTTTTCAGCCTTCTCTCCAGCGCTGCTGCGGGTCTCCGATCCAGCGCTGACTCCTCTGTCCTTGCTGGCACTTCCTGTCCCACTGTGTCTGCATGCGGGTGCACGTGTCCATAGACTTACCTTGCGTCTCTCCTCGTCTCCCGGCCGAAAATGCGAACTGCGCATGCGCCCGCCCCAAGATGCTTTGCAGCCGCCCGAGCATTTTCGGATTTGCGGACGGGAGCGTGCGGCGAAGACAGGGGTAAGTTTAAACCGCTTTTAAATCGTTTTTTAAAAACTTTTTTTGCATATATCTACTGCTTGCTAGCAGTAGATATATGAAGAAAAAAAAAACCGGAGGGTTTAGAAACCCTTTCATGTTATTTTTATTTTATGTAATCAATTTTTTTTGATAGGATATGTAAATAGGCCACAAAAGAGAAGGATGGAAAAAATAACTATATAGTGACTCTGACTGCTGACTATGACACAGGACAAATGACGCCTAGTGACAAGTGACACTGACTTATGACAAGTGACTCTCACTGCTGCTTATACTGTTTAAAAGAGAACTATGAGGTGAGTGCTTTTCACTCAACTCATAGTTCTAGCCGACCTGTGACAATGAGACTGTCACAGGTCGGCTCAGTAGATCGGGAGGTGAGCGAACACATACCGGGTTCGCTCGCCTCGGCTCGCTCGGCTCTCTGCCGTGACAGGGGGAGGGGCTGGATTCCCCTCTCCCCGCTCCGATCAGCCAGCGCTGACTGGCGGAACGGACAGGGGAGGGGGCGGGTACAGCTGGCTCTGCCTCTAGATAGGCAGAGCCAGCTGTCACTCACGCAGCTGGGCGGATCCCGTCATCTAAGTCGGGATCCACTCCGACTGCGGCGTCTCAGTATACCGCGAACTGTAGCTCGCGGTATACTGAGCTTAGGGTAACCGGAGGCTACTAGTTTGTCTCCTCCCGTTACCCTTTCTTTCCGTGCTTTCTTTCCTCCCCGCTGGGCGCTGCTCTGTGTCCCAGCCGGGAGGAGAGAAAGTGACAGCCGGCCGAGCGCTGCGGGAGGAGAGCGCTGTGTAATTTATTTATTTTGCATTGGTACATGTCCCCCATGTAAGTGCCCACCTACCCATGTCCTTTTTTAACAAATGTTTGCAAATTTGTCTTGAAAAAGACCAGAAAAAATAACAAGATACGGCTCCCATAGACTTCAGTGGGGTTTGGAGCTACAGTATGTTTGGTTTAGCAGATATTTTCCTGAGTTCGCTGTCAATTTTGGCTGCTTAACACAGAATTTAATCTGTTATTCTTGTTGCTAGTTTGGCGTTCGTCAGACCTATGGTTACTCCCCCTGACAGTGTCTTCATCTGATTTTCTCTCTAGAAAAAGGGTGCTACCTTTGTGCAGAGATCATCCGAATTCAGCATTTACTTTCTGGTCTATGATGCCAGCTCAAAGTGGACACAAACATATAAATCCTGGTGACTGCAGCTTGTGTTTACAAATGTTTGACATAGATCAGCCCTGTTGTATGGTGTTAATTTTAGGATATACCTTAGCTTACACTTTCTCATACAAATCTCTTTCTTCTTCATTCAGACTTCAGTCAGGTATCCAAAAACAATTGTGTTTTAATTAAATGGGCAGCGCTAATCTACAGAATAACTAATCGTAAATGTGTTGACCAATACTAATCAAAAAGCTGCTGTGATATAGACCCCTAGAGGTCTAGTGAATGAAATATTGAAAACTCAACAGCGCTAATTTTAAACAAACAATAAATGTACAAAAGGCTGATTTTCACATATACCAAACGTGCTGCAAAATCAATCATAAATGAAAAAAATTCCTTTTCGTGAACATAAGTTGATCCTGTGTGAATCAAAGTGAATGAATAAATGTTTAATTCTAGTGTTTCATGAAAAACTGTCAGTGAAGTGACTTTGTAAAAGTATATAAATAAATTAATGAAAATTGTATAGTTTCTGTGGATTAATTGTGAAAAATCCCAATAAAGAAAGTCTTTTGAAACAAACAAAAAGTCTCTGTGCTAATTCAATCCGATCCAAGTGAAAAGATGTGTGTAGCGACTTATTTCCAGTATTCGGTAATACACTTTATTCTGAGGAGTGTATTGGGGTCAATACATATCCCCTAAGAGTGAGTACTCACCAGTGGTTTCCGACTGTAACAGACAGCCCCACAAGTTGTATTTGACCGAAGTAGATTGGTCCGGTGTTAATTACCGGCACCTTCTCTGCCGTCGGTTCTCCAGATACAAAGCACCCGTTTCTCTCATGCATGGAAAGAAAAAATCCTTCATAGTGTAGTCATTCCAAAGGTAGTTTATTCGTAATTTAAAATCGTAATTTTAAAATCCAAAAGCAGTAAAACAAGTCCGACCGGTCCGGCAAATATCAG
>NW_017307577.1:165247-166835 GCF_000935625.1 Nanorana parkeri
CTCATAGTTCTAGCCGACCTGTGACAATGAGACTGTCACAGGTCGGCTCAGTAGATCGGGAGGTGAGCGAACACATACCGGGTTCGCTCGCCTCGGCTCTCTGCCGTGACAGGGGGAGGGGCTGGATTCCCCTCTCCCCGCTCCGATCAGCCAGCGCTGACTGGCGGAACGGACAGGGGAGGGGGTGGGTACAGCTGGCTCTGCCTCTAGATAGGCAGAGCCAGCTGTCACTCACACAGCTGGGCGGATCCCGTCATCTAAGTCGGGATCCGCTCCGACTGCGGCGTCTCAGTATACCGCGAACTGTAGCTCGCGGTATACTGAGCTTAGGGTAACCGGAGACTACTAGCTTGTGTCCTCCCGTTACCCTAAGGAGAACTATGGGGAAAAACACTGACCCCATAGTTCTCCTTTAAATATTGTTTTAGTTTTTAATAGAAGCTTTTGCAGGGGTGGACTGACCTTTTGGGCACTGCCTGAGGACCTGCAGCCAGAAGGGGGCCTATCAGCTGCCCTTCCAGCCTGCATGAAATGAGACGCGGCTGTGTTAACCCTTTAGCTGCCAAGCCCTCCGGAAACATTTTGCAAATCAGCTGGCCACGCCATTTTTGCAATTTTTCCCATTGATTTGACTTTCAACTGCTGCGTTGCTAGCGTTTGTAAAATACCCCCAAACCATATATTTTCTGAAAGCGCAGGCCCAGTAGAATAAAAAGATGGTGCTACTAAATTTGTAAGCCCTCCGATAATTGCGCAAATGTTTCTCAAATTATTATTAAACCGATAAAAATACACAGTTCAATTGATAAAGCACTAAAATCAGTATCGGCGCACACAAAAAATATTTTCTGACTAAATCTAAAAGATAAAACTGTATTGAGTTAATCAATACAAAATATTTGCAAATTTGAAATTGCGCCTTTTTGCGAAAAGGTAAAAAAAATGAAGGTACGCAAAACTGTAAATAAGCGACTTATGTTAAAAATTGTTTTTACGCTTGTGTTTGTGTTGTGATAAAACGATACAGGCGTATATTTAATTGCAACACAAGGTATCACAACGCATGGCAATGCGTCACAAAGCTTTTCCATGCGCTGACAATTTAATGTTTTTTTAAAAGAAAAAAAAGTCATGCACTGAGATGCGTTCTAACAACGCACTGCAGCGCATGTGCATGGCGTACACCACAATATGGTGTATGTTATGTGTGTGGGGGGAGGGAGGGGTTGTGCTTTTTTTATTCGTTTTTTTTTACACATTTTTTATTAATTTTAAATCATTTTATTTTGTTTACATTTTTTTAATTTATTTTTTCATTTACATTTTTTTTACAATTTTTCATTTATTCTTGAATAATATTGTATTTTTTTTACTGTTGGGCGGGCTACAGTGAAATATCTGGGGTCTAAACCTTTTTCTTTTGACCTACTACCTATAGCGAGTAGCCTGCCGGAGGTTCGGCTCAGCCGATCCAGATGTTGGATCAGCTGAGTCGAACTCCTTCTGCACTTCGGGTCGGCCGAACATGTTGAGCATGTTTGGCTGACCCAAACCCAGCCGCTGCAAGCCGATGTACGGCTGATTTCAG
>NW_017307577.1:167173-173326 GCF_000935625.1 Nanorana parkeri
GGGGGGTGCGCCTAGTATTTTTGTTAATAGTGGGCATCAGCTATTAATTTGACCGCTATTAAATTGAAGGGGACAGTCCGGGGAACAGTTCTGGTATAAGCACCATGAGTTTATAGCAGAACTGTAAATGCCACCGACGTAAGGCATACTGAGCTGGCTAGTCGGGAACAGTTTTGTTCCGCCGTATGCCTTATGTCGGTGGCAGCGAAAAGGTTAAAGCAGCGATGGCAGTGTTCCCCTCCTCCCTGGCCCACCAGAGACCGCAGTCACCGCTTTAACACAGCTGCATCTCCTAGTTTGGCAGCGACACGGCTGAGAAGAGCCCAGGGGTAGCGGGGGTAGTGTCACGCTGGGAGTGGGGTGTACAGTCGCAGGGTAGATTTACTGCCAGTGTGGCTGCACAAGGGCCCGAGGCTGGGGGGCCCCACTGAGATCTGGTCCCAGGCCCCCCACTGGATGAATGGTGCCTGCATCTGCCCCTGCTTAGACCCTCCACATCTGACCCTGGTGAGACCCTCCGCATCTGACCCCTGGTAAGACCCTCCGCAACTGCCCCTGGTAAGACCATCACCATCTGCCCCTGGTGAAACCCTCCGCATCTGCCCCTGAGGAGACCCTCTGCATCTGAGTATACTGTGGGGATTGCTTTGAATTATGTATAACTATATTGGTACATGCAACATTACATGGTTTAAATGATAGTTGGATGCATTTTAACTTATATCATTTATTTTTCTATTTTAAAAAGGAAATATCAGGGGGCTGTTTAGACCTCTAATATTTCTAATAGCAAAATTTAGTATGGGGCCCTGTGATTTCTAGTTATGCCCCTGCAGAGCCCACCTGTGATCCCAAACATCCCACCTGGGAGTGACCCTGCAGAGCCCACCATATACTCTCTATGGTGGGCTCTGTAGCTGTGCCCCATAGCGGCCGCCTGGGTCGCTATGGCGTTTGTTACGTCACTATACAATACATTCACTTGTGCACCAGATGCCTTTTCAAACCCAATTATTACCTTGGAATTGTAGCAGTAATATCATCACTGTGCTGCACATAGCTTGTGCAAAGAGCAGAGCTGTGGGAAAGACCCAGCAGGTCCACCCACTACAGACTGTCTACAGAAAACTACAGGGGGGGCAGATACAAGACCAGTCACCCTGCACGAGGAAAAACAGCAGCAGCATTACAGGAATCTCCTGCACTTAGGTAAAGTTGTACACTGGATTACTGCACAGATCTGAAATTAAATATTCAAACCACACCAAGATTAACCACTTGATGACCAGGGTGTTAAACCCCCTTCCTGGCCAGGCCATTTTTCAGTATTCAGCGCTGCGGTACTTTGACTGACGTTTATTCCGTCATGCAAAGCTGTACTGAAATTAATTTTATACCATTTTTTGGGGACAGATAGAGCTTTCTTTTGGTGGTATTTAATCACCACTGGGATACATTTTTTTACTATATAATGAAAAAAGGACCGACAATTTTTAAAAAAAACCTGTTTTCCCTAAGTTACGTTATAAAACATTTATTATTATCCAGTTATTTGGTAAAATATAAAAGACATAAAATTGTGTGCGCTCACAAATCCGCAAAAAACTACGATACCTAAAATTGGCCATAGGCTTTAAAAGCTTTTACCGCTCATCAATTTTTTTTTTTTTTTAAATAATAAGATTTTATTTCAATTTTGCAATAGACAAAGAACAAAAATACAAGAACACTGGAACATAATACAGACACGTCCGGTCATCCACCTAGTCCCACGGTATGTATTCACATTCCATTTCTTTAGGACATGCGCAGCGGGCAGATATGCATGTGCTCTCTCAACTCATACTCTGTGGTTGCAGGTAACGTAGTGGGGCTATCGCACAGATCAAAAGGCATGCGCCTTATTTTGTGTACTGCACCCCTCTCATGGAGTGCGTGCGTGCAGAGGATACGGCCGTGTTGCATCCCAACGAACCAGACAGCATATGACAACATACAGTAACAAACGGGGGTTAGGCACACATGGGACTCACAACTGGGGAGAAAGGGACATACAGGGATGGACATCACAGGAAAAACACAGGGGAGAGGGGAAGCTCCATCGGATCTAGCATTTCGGTTAGGACCGCAGGGGCATTAGGTAGGTGCAGTAGAGACAGTATCCCAGTGCTCGTCCAACAGGGGGGCTACGAGGTCCTGAAAATATTTATAGAAGGCACCAGTAAAACCATCTGGCCCGGGGCTTTTCCCAGAGGGAAGTCCCTTAATAGCGCCCGCAAGCTCCACGAGGGAGAAAGGTTCCCCCAGGAGGGCCACAGCAGCAGCCGGAATGGTCGGGAGTGGGGTGGAATCTATATACGAGGTCACTCGTTCCGGGGGGTCCGAGGTCGGGGAAGAAGACCCTGAGGCGGGCAGGTTGTACAAGTCGGCGTAGTAGTCTTGGAACGCTTGCGCTATCTGATCAGTACTGTGAACCACCCGAGCATCTTTTGTCTGTATTTTAGGGACGTATGTGCGCATAAACTGAGTCCGTATGGAGCGAGCCAACAGACGGCCGCACTTATCACCATGCTCATATAAGGATCTGCGCAAAGACTCCCTATACTTAAGTGAGCTTAGATCCAGGAGGGATCGAAGCTGAGAACGTTTCTGCTCTAATTCCAGCAAGACGGAGGTAGCGCGTGTAGACTTATGTTGAAGTTCTAGCATGTGTATGTCGCCCAACAGTGTGGAGATATCTTTCGAGCGCTCTTTCTTCATGCGAGTGGCATGAGAAATAAGAACACCCCTGAGCAAGCATTTAAAGGCTTCCCACTTAACCGGCGCAGCGGTAGTGTCTACAGCATGCGTGGTAATGAAGGTAGCAATTGCGGACTTGACAGCATCTATAGTTACCGGATCGCGCAGTAGGGTTTCGTTGAGGCGCCACGTATCAATTTATTTTTTATCAGTGATTGATGAGCCTAGAATTATTGCTCTCACTGCAACGTTCGCGGCGATATGTAACATGTGTTGTGTAATCGTGGAATTTGCACGTAGAAGCACCCAACGCATATTTACGTGTATAAGTGCGTGTGCACAGGGCGGTTTTTTTGATGTTTTTTTTTTTTTTACACTTTACTTGATTGCTATAACATAGGGGACTAAAAAGGCCCCTATCACTAGAAAAAAATAAAAGGTCCTCTTATGTCACTTAGGGACCCCCAAAGAAGCTGATGAAGCCGAGATCTGCTTCATCAGCTTCTTTGCTGGCTCTGACAGCTAAAGGCCGATGTGATGTAATACACATCCCTTCCGCCTTTAGAAAGAGAAGGAGGGGATACCAGCGGTGGGGGAAATGCTGATCTCTCTTCCTTCTCTCTACGAGCAGCCACTGGGCCGGTGTTTTCTGTCTCGGACACCGCAGGGGCGACAGCGGTGCCCGGGATAATCGGCAACAGGGGGAGGGGGGGTTTGATGCCTTTACAAATGGCCCCCGCCGCACCTCTCCCCTCTCGGCCTCTGCAGCAGCAGAGCACCCAAGAGGGGAGAGATTAAGTGGTTGCAGCGGTGGCGGGGAGAAGAGAAGAAGCAGCTCGGCTGTCAGTGCCTTGACAGTGCCGGCTTGAGAGATTGGGCTCCTCGGTGGCCATGGCAGTTTCCTCCGCCCACCTCAGCTGCCATAGGTGAGAGAGGGAGACTGCCCAACTACACCACGAACCAGCTGGAGGTGCAGGCAACCTCACTTCTCCCCCTACCATCACCAGGAGAAGAAGAGGTTAGAGCAACTGTAAGTCCCCATACTTTCTGTGTGACCTCTGCTCTGCGTTACATACTGACCGCTGACCTCTACATTACACCGCTGAGCTCTGCACTGCGTTACATACTGACCGCTGACTTCTACATTACACCGCTGACCTCTGCACTGCATTGCATACTGACCACTGACCTCTGCACTGCGTATTGACCTCTGTACTCTGCGTCACACCCTGAACTCTGTACTGTGCGTCACACCCTGACCTCTGCACTGTGCTTCACACCCTGACCTCTGTACTGTGCTTCACACCCTGACCTCTGCACTGTGAGTCACACCCTGACCTCTGTACTGTGTGTCACACCCTGACCTCTGTACTGTGCGTCACACCCTGACCTATGTACCTTGCGTCACACCCTGACCTCTGTACTGTGCGTGACACCATGACCTCTGTACTCTGCGTGACACCATGACCTCTGTATTCTGCGTGACACCATCACCATGATCTCTGTATTCTGCGTGACACCCTGACCTCTGTACTCTGGAGGACACCCGGACCTCTGCACTGTGCGTCACACCCTGACCTCTGCACTGTGCGTCACACCCTGACCTCTGCACTGTGCGTCACACCCTGACCTCTGTACTGTGCGTACCACTCTGATTTCTGTACTCTGTGTCACACCCTAACCTCTGTACTGTGCGTCACACCCTGACCTCTGTACTGTGCGTTATTACTGATCTCTGTACTGTGCATGACACCCTGACCTCTGTACTGTGCAGTACACTGCTGACCGATGTACTGTGCGTCCCAGTGCTGAGCTCTGTACTGTGCATCACAGAGCTGAGCTCTGTACTGTGCGTCACAACGCTTACCTCTGCACTGTGCGTTACATACTGACCTCCAATGTCTACGTTACGCCGCTGACGTCTGCACTGTGCATTGCACTGCTGACCTCTGCACTGTGCATTAAATTGCTGATCTCTGTACTGTGCATCACACTGCTGACCTCTGTACTATGTGTTACACCACTGACCTTTGCACTGACCGCCAACGTCTACATTACACTGCTGACATCTGCACTATGCATCACACTGCTGACCTCTGCACTGTGTGTTACACTGCTGACCTCTGTATTGTGCCTCACACTGCTAACCTCTGTACATTATGTCACACTGCTGACCTCTGTACTGTGCATCACACTGCTGATTTCTGTACTCTGCATTACACCTCTGACCTCTGCGTTACACCACACACTCCCATGCGATGAACACACAGGACTAGTGCTGTACCCTACGCACAGTGTTGTACACTGTGTACACTGTTGTACACAGTGTTGGAGCAGCAGCACATCCTGCTGCTCCAGCCATGTTATTGGTCGGTGTTTATTAGTATTTTAAAGAAGAGCATTCTGTTGCTCTGCCTGCTGTAAAACTACAGATCCCTACAATTCATGCACAGCAGGTGTATGTTCTCCTACATATAAAAAAACAACAATAATATTTTGGCTCCAGGAAAATCCACAACTGATCATTGTACAGAGGCCAATAACACGGCAGCATGCTGAAGCAGCAGGATGAGCATTACAGAGCTATGAGATGCATGGGATTTGACTACAGAGGAGCAGCATGTTGCGCACTTCCTGCAGCAGGAATGGATCACCACAATCATTCCCACTACCCGGTGGCGTCACAAGGGGTGTGCGGGGGGTGCGGCCGCACCCGGGTGCCACCATTGGAGGGGTGACAACAAAATGACTTTCAGTCATTTTGGTGTCACCCCCCTCTTAAAAAGTCGAACGCCCGACAGTATCAGGAGGGAACTGTCCCCTCCTCTCTCTGCCGGCGTCCATCACCAAGATGGCCGCCGGCAGGTATCAGAATACTGCCGCGCGTGCGCGATGACGTCATTTTGTACATGGAAATCATATCCCCCTTAATCTCCTCACCTCTAATGTGAACATGTTTAAATTTAGTAGCCTCGTCTCGTAGCTCTGGTCCTCCATACCCCTAATTAGTTTGGTTGCCCTTCGCTGGACTTTTTCCAACTCAAGGACATCTTTTCTTAGTACTGGTGACCAGAACTGGACCGCGTACTCCAGATGAGGTCGAACCAATGATCTATAAAGTGGCAAAATTATAGACTTGTCCCTGCAATACATCCCCTTTTTAATACAGGACAAGACCCTGCTAGCTTTGTTTACAGCAGCCTGGCACTGCAAACTACCTTTCAGTTTGTGGTCTACAATGACCCCCAAATCCTTCTCCATTTCTGACTTCCCTAGCGGCATACCCATAATTGTATAACCCATTTGTTTATTTTTAATTCCAAAGTGCATTACTTTGCATTTATCGACATTAAACCTCATCTGCCACATTAATGCCCACTCCCCTATTTTATCCAGGTCCTCCTGTAATGTTAT
>NW_017307577.1:174127-244563 GCF_000935625.1 Nanorana parkeri
GGGGTTGGATAAGTAGAGGAGAACGTCGTCCGCGTACAGACCGAGCTTGTAGTGGTGGTCCCGTATGCAGATCCCCTGGATGGAATGATTGAGCCGTATGGCCTCCGCAAGATGTTCCATCGCCAGGATGTACAGATACGGGGACAATGGGCATCCCTGCCTGGTTCCGTTCTGAATGGAGAACGGAGAGGATAGGGAGCCATTAACCCGTACTCGAGCTGTAGGGCAGTTATAGAGAGCCATGACCTTCGCTATGAAAGAGTCGGGCAGTCCAATCTGCTTCAGGGTGTGCGTAAGGAAGTTCCAGCTAAGGCGATCGAACGCCTTTTCCGCGTCAACTGATAGGAGGCACATAGGGAGGCCGGTGGATTTAGCATGGCGCATGAGTGTTAACGTCTTGATTGTATTATCTCTGGCCTCGCGGAACGGTACAAAGCCCACCTGATCCATGTGGATAAGGGACGGAACGTAGTGGCCTAGGCGGTTAGCCAGGAGCTTAGCGTAAAGCTTGAGATCCACGTTGATAAGGGAGATGGGGCGGTAGCTAGAACAGAGTGTCAAATCCTTGTCGGCTTTAGGGATGATGGTGATATGTGCTTCCTGTGACTAGCGGGTGAAGGGGCAGTCCGCTGAGATGGCATTAAAGGTGGTATGGAGCAGGGGGGCTACGAGGTCCTGAAAATATTTATAGAAGGCACCAGTAAAACCATCTGGCCCGGGGCTTTTCCCAGAGGGAAGTCCCTTAATAGCGCCCGCAAGCTCCACGAGGGAGAAAGGTTCCCCCAGGAGGGCCACAGCAGCAGCCGGAATGGTCGGGAGTGGGGTGGAATCTATATACGAGGTCACTCGTTCCGGGGGGTCCGAGGTCGGGGAAGAAGACCCTGAGGCGGGCAGGTTGTACAAGTTGGCGTAGTAGTCTTGGAACGCTTGCGCTATCTGATCAGTACTGTGAACCACCCGAGCATCTTTTGTCTGTATTTTAGGGACGTATGTGCGCATAAACTGAGTCCGTATGGAGCGAGCCAACAGACGGCCGCACTTATCACCATGCTCATATAAGGATCTGCGCAAAGACTCCCTATACTTAAGTGAGCTTAGATCCAGGAGGGATCGAAGCTGAGAACGTTTCTGCTCTAATTCCAGCAAGACGGAGGTAGCGCGTGTAGACTTATGTTGAAGTTCTAGCATGTGTATGTCGCCCAACAGTGTGGAGATATCTTTCGAGCGCTCTTTCTTCATGCGAGTGGCATGAGAAATAAGAACACCCCTGAGCAAGCATTTAAAGGCTTCCCACTTAACCGGCGCAGCGGTAGTGTCTACAGCATGCGTGGTAATGAAGGTAGCAATTGCGGACTTGACAGCATCTATAGTTACCGGATCGCGCAGTAGGGTTTCGTTGAGGCGCCACGTATCAATTTATTTTTTATCAGTGATTGATGAGCCTAGAATTATTGCTCTCACTGCAACGTTCGCGGCGATATGTAACATGTGTTGTGTAATCGTGGAATTTGCACGTAGAAGCACCCAACGCATATTTACGTGTATAAGTGCGTGTGCACAGGGCGGTTTTTTTGATGTTTTTTTTTTTTTTACACTTTACTTGATTGCTATAACATAGGGGACTAAAAAGGCCCCTATCACTAGAAAAAAATAAAAGGTCCTCTTATGTCACTTAGGGACCCCCAAAGAAGCTGATGAAGCCGAGATCTGCTTCATCAGCTTCTTTGCTGGCTCTGACAGCTAAAGGCCGATGTGATGTAATACACATCCCTTCCGCCTTTAGAAAGAGAAGGAGGGGATACCAGCGGTGGGGGAAATGCTGATCTCTCTTCCTTCTCTCTACGAGCAGCCACTGGGCCGGTGTTTTCTGTCTCGGACACCGCAGGGGCGACAGCGGTGCCCGGGATAATCGGCAACAGGGGGAGGGGGGGTTTGATGCCTTTACAAATGGCCCCCGCCGCACCTCTCCCCTCTCGGCCTCTGCAGCAGCAGAGCACCCAAGAGGGGAGAGATTAAGTGGTTGCAGCGGTGGCGGGGAGAAGAGAAGAAGCAGCTCGGCTGTCAGTGCCTTGACAGTGCCGGCTTGAGAGATTGGGCTCCTCGGTGGCCATGGCAGTTTCCTCCGCCCACCTCAGCTGCCATAGGTGAGAGAGGGAGACTGCCCAACTACACCACGAACCAGCTGGAGGTGCAGGCAACCTCACTTCTCCCCCTACCATCACCAGGAGAAGAAGAGGTTAGAGCAACTGTAAGTCCCCATACTTTCTGTGTGACCTCTGCTCTGCGTTACATACTGACCGCTGACCTCTACATTACACCGCTGAGCTCTGCACTGCGTTACATACTGACCGCTGACTTCTACATTACACCGCTGACCTCTGCACTGCATTGCATACTGACCACTGACCTCTGCACTGCGTATTGACCTCTGTACTCTGCGTCACACCCTGAACTCTGTACTGTGCGTCACACCCTGACCTCTGCACTGTGCTTCACACCCTGACCTCTGTACTGTGCTTCACACCCTGACCTCTGCACTGTGAGTCACACCCTGACCTCTGTACTGTGTGTCACACCCTGACCTCTGTACTGTGCGTCACACCCTGACCTATGTACCTTGCGTCACACCCTGACCTCTGTACTGTGCGTGACACCATGACCTCTGTACTCTGCGTGACACCATGACCTCTGTATTCTGCGTGACACCATCACCATGATCTCTGTATTCTGCGTGACACCCTGACCTCTGTACTCTGGAGGACACCCGGACCTCTGCACTGTGCGTCACACCCTGACCTCTGCACTGTGCGTCACACCCTGACCTCTGTACTGTGCGTAACACTCTGATTTCTGTACTCTGTGTCACACCCTAACCTCTGTACTGTGCGTCACACCCTGACCTCTGTACTGTGCGTTATTACTGATCTCTGTACTGTGCATGACACCCTGACCTCTGTACTGTGCATTACACTGCTGACCTATGTACTGTGCGTCCCAGTGCTGAGCTCTGTACTGTGCATCACAGAGCTGAGCTCTGTACTGTGCGTCACAACGCTTACCTCTGCACTGTGCGTTACATACTGACCTCCAATGTCTACGTTACGCCGCTGACGTCTGCACTGTGCATTGCACTGCTGACCTCTGCACTGTGCATTAAATTGCTGATCTCTGTACTGTGCATCACACTGCTGACCTCTGTACTATGTGTTACACCACTGACCTTTGCACTGACCGCCAACGTCTACATTACACTGCTGACATCTGCACTATGCATCACACTGCTGACCTCTGCACTGTGTGTTACACTGCTGACCTCTGTATTGTGCCTCACACTGCTAACCTCTGTACAGTATGTCACACTGCTGACCTCTGTACTGTGCATCACACTGCTGATTTCTGTACTCTGCATTACACCTCTGACCTCTGCGTTACACCACACACTCCCATGCGATGAACACACAGGACTAGTGCTGTACCCTACGCACAGTGTTGTACACTGTGTACACTGTTGTACACAGTGTTGGAGCAGCAGCACATCCTGCTGCTCCAGCCATGTTATTGGTCGGTGTTTATTAGTATTTTAAAGAAGAGCATTCTGTTGCTCTGCCTGCTGTAAAACTACAGATCCCTACAATTCATGCACAGCAGGTGTATGTTCTCCTACATATAAAAAAACAACAATAATATTTTGGCTCCAGGAAAATCCACAACTGATCATTGTACAGAGGCCAATAACACGGCAGCATGCTGAAGCAGCAGGATGAGCATTACAGAGCTATGAGATGCATGGGATTTGACTACAGAGGAGCAGCATGTTGCGCACTTCCTGCAGCAGGAATGGATCACCACAATCATTCCCACTACCCGGTGGCGTCACAAGGGGTGTGCGGGGGGTGCGGCCGCACCCGGGTGCCACCATTGGAGGGGTGACAACAAAATGACTTTCAGTCATTTTGGTGTCACCCCCCTCTTAAAAAGTCGAACGCCCGACAGTATCAGGAGGGAACTGTCCCCTCCTCTCTCTGCCGGCGTCCATCACCAAGATGGCCGCCGGCAGGTATCAGAATACTGCCGCGCGTGCGCGATGACGTCATTTTGTACATGGAAATCATATCCCCCTTAATCTCCTCACCTCTAATGTGAACATGTTTAAATTTAGTAGCCTCGTCTCGTAGCTCTGGTCCTCCATACCCCTAATTAGTTTGGTTGCCCTTCGCTGGACTTTTTCCAACTCAAGGACATCTTTTCTTAGTACTGGTGACCAGAACTGG
This sequence comes from Nanorana parkeri, assembly GCF_000935625.1. Taxonomy (NCBI): domain Eukaryota; kingdom Metazoa; phylum Chordata; class Amphibia; order Anura; family Dicroglossidae; genus Nanorana; species Nanorana parkeri. The sequence continues at coordinate 178,399 of NW_017307577.1, forward strand.
ACCGCGTACTCCAGATGAGGTCGAACCAATGAAGTCACGTCACTAACGTGATGCCACTTCCGGACAGTACGACATCAGAAGAGCAGCATCGCTGATGGGGCCCCAGCTTGTCTCGAAGCCTGCGCTGCTAGGGCCAGTCCTCCGCCTCCTCCCCCTTCAACGTCGGCCGATAGTCATGTAAGGGACCCGGGCGGGCCCCCCAGGCTGCCCGGGCCCCTTACATGAGTATCGGCCGTACCCCCGATGGCTGCCCTGCATTACGTACTTGGGTGTCAGTAACCTCTATCCGCATCCTCTGAGTCAAAATGGGCAGCTCATTTATTGATAAGCCAGCTCTTAAGGGCTTGCGCACGAATTTACTCTTCAGGAAAGTCTCTTAATTTTCCTTCAGGATTTACAAATAGTGCTGGATATGTTCTTCCTTCTCGACTTCATCTAGATCACACTTACTCAGATGGACATTAACATGTAAAATAGTTTTAGTAAATAGAACATCGATGTTGTCAATGTTCAAGAATAAAGTTTTGTTTCAGCTCATGCCTGAAATGTGGCTGCTATGCTGAGGAAGTACATTGAGGTCACCTTTCAGGTCGATCTGTTCATCTTTCTGGCGGTATCAGAATGGGACTCTCTGCATCCACTAGGTCACATGCATTGTGGCTGGTCAGGCAGATGGAGCCACAGATCAATCTCTGGGTTCACTCTACTGAACGATTTCATCCTTATGGACAGATTTAGTGGTGTATCTCCAGAGTTATACTGGAAGGCAGTAACCTGGTATATGTTCCTGTCCCATTACAGGGTCAATCCAGAAATCTTGTCCATGGAGAAGTTTGTTTCTGAATGTGTTTAACAATTGTGTAAATTAGATAAATATCTCAACTTTTGCCCTCTCTTGTTTTTGCTTGCTATGTCCCATTCGTATGCTGCCATGTTGGTATCAGGAAAATTGAAAATTGTATACTTACCTTTCAGTAATTTTCCTTTCCTGACGCCAATACATGGCAGCATACGGGACCCTCCCATGGCTTTCGCATTGAGTGCTTGTTAAGAGAATGGAGGCCTTGAGAGGCGTGCTTTAATTTATAGTATAACTGGTCCTGTGATTGGATGAGGGGCGGAGCTAAACCCATTCGTATGCTGCCATGTATTGGCGTCAGGAAAGGAATATTCATACCCATTCGTATGCTGCCATGTATTGGCGTCAGGAAAGCAAAATTACCGACAGGTAAGTATACAATTTTCAGTTTTTCCAACCACATCTAAAAAATAAAACTGTATTGAGTTAATACATAACAAATATTTGTACATTTTAAATTGCTACTTTTTGCAAAACGGTAAAAAAATGAAGTAATGCAAAATTGTAAATACGCGCCTTATGTTAAAAATCTTTGTGCACCGTGCTGGTGTGTGTGTTGTGATAAAATGATCCAGGCATACATTTAATCGCAATACAGTGTATCAGAACGCACAGCAATGCGTCATAACGCTTTGCCATGCGCTGCCACAGAGTTAAATTAATGTTATTTTAAAAAGAAAAAAAAAATCAAGCACTTCACACATCTAACAATGCACTGCACTCTGCGCGTTCCTTACTTCTGCCCTCTGCGCGTTCCTTACTTCTGCCCTCTGCGCGTTCCCTACTTCTGCACTCTGCGCGTTCCTTACTTCTGCACTCTGCGCGTTCCTTCCCTCTGCGCGTTCCTTACTTCTGCCCTCTGCGCGTTCCTTACTTCTGACCTCTGCGCGTTCCTTACTTTTGCCCTCTGCGCGTTACTTACATCTTACCCCTGCACTCTGTGCGTTGCTTATATCTTACTCCTGCACTCTGTGCGTTGCTTATATCTTACCCCTGCACTCTGAGTTACTTCCATAGGGTCAGGGTATTGTGTATAGTTTTATGTAGAATTTAGATATGAGACAGAAATGGCTATGTTGTATTTGCACGTAGGCACACCCGAAGCATATCTGCTGGGGGCTTAAAAAAATTGTGTGTCTTTTAAAAAAAATGTATGCCTCTATTTTTTTTATATTACTTTTTTTTAACACAACTTTATTGCTTTCACATAGGGGCATAAGAAGCCCCCTATGTGATAGCCAATTTACATGACAGGCCCTCTTTATGTAGACATCAGGGTTCTCCAAAACCCCTAATGTCACCTAAGGACCCCCAGAGATCTGCTTCATCAGCTCCTGTAACTGGAGAGTGACACTGAATGCAGGAAGTGATGTAATATACATCACTTCCTGCATTCGGGGACTGGAGAGATCAGAGGAAGATTGTGTACCGATCTCCTGTCACAGAGCAGCCGTGCCGGTCCCGGCCGCATCGAGCACAGCGGATCTCGGGACCGCCAAAGCAGTGACGCCTGCTCCTATACAACGCTCTAGAGACGCCCGATCGCTTGAATGTAAGGCCTCGTTCACACCTGAACGTTTTGTAGCGCGTTCTACGCTCGACGAACGCTCTACAAAACGCTCAAAAATATAAATCCCATTGTAGTCAATGGTCTCGTTCCCACCTTGGCGTATTTCCGCCCGTCCCTAACGCGCTACAAAACGGCCCACGCCTGAAAAGGTACATGTACTACTTTGGGCCGTTTTGTAGCGCGTTTCCATTGGGATACAGCCAAGCAGCCCTCGGAAACGCGCATGTGTCGCGGTAAAAAAACGCGCGAAAGACGCGCATATGCAATACGCCTAGGTGTGAACCAGGACTAAAGCTAATCGTCGGCCTCCACCATCCTCTGGATTTTTCAAGCCCTGATTATGGGTGTAAGTGGGGGCCTCACATTTTGAGTTCCGCCTAAGGCCTCACAAAGACTAGAGCCGCCTCTGGTTGTGGGGCTTCGGGGGAAATATCAGGGGTCTAAACAGACCCCTGACATTTTCTTTTTGAAAAAGAAATTGAGGACACAGAGTCCTCAATCTCTTTTTCTGCAGCGTCTGTTCTAAATGAATGGAAAGCACTCAGCACAGAGGCTTCCCATTCATTCAGAAACTGGAGATAGTAAAATAGTTACGATCATTGAGTTTGTGAATGGGTAGAAGCTTCTATAGTGAGTTCTACTACCCATTTAGAAATTCATGAATGAACAGAAAGTGATGTAAAGCATAGTACTATGTGTCCCTAGTTGTTAACACACATTGGAGTGATCAGCTGAGCACTGGATCTGGATTTTTTGTTAATAGTTGTCATCAGCGGCTTGTCACCCACTGATGACAGCTATTATTTTACATGGGACCATCAGGGGAACTGTTCTGTTTGTGTTCATGGTTGCTAAAGTGACCGTGGGCTTTTAGCAGAACAGTAAAAGCCAAAGACGGAAGTCTTACGTCAGTGGCAGCAAAAGGGTTAAAAGCTTTTAATGCTCATCAATTTAGTATTAACAGACAATCGTCATTTTCACACATAGGCACACCCGAAACGTGTCTTCATTTATATGTGCATGTATGTGGGGGCGAGGGACTTGAACTGAAACAATATATAGCTGAAAATAAACAATTGTTCATATTTTAGGCATACATTTATTGACTTAAATATTATCAATACCTTTTCTTCAGCTCCCGAAGCATAAAAATACTTCAGTAATCTCTCAGTAATTTTCTATCCCTTTTGTTTTGAAAAGGCCCTGTCACCACTTAACAAAAGTAAAGAACTAAAAGTAAAAGAAGAAGCTGCATGTAAAATGTGAGATACCACTGCCTGAAGAATTTCCACATCCATGTTCTTTGGATGCTTGGTCCTCCTCTCTGCTCTGTAGTTACTCCAACTGACCCCTATGTTTTTACAGGACAAAGCGGTAACATAGGGATTGGCTGGAGGAAGCACAGTACTCAATCGGGGACCAGGCACACTGCAAGTGTGTGCAGTATCTCTTTAAAAGGGAACTATGGGTAAGTGTTTTTCCCCATACTTCTCTTTGGGGTCAAGGGAAGACATATACTAACCTCCTCCCGTGACCCAAAGCTCAGTGTATCGCAGGCTATTGCTATGGATAGTTAAAGTGACATTAAACCCTCAGATTTTTTAACATAAAACAATACTGTAATGTGCGCCTTACTGTAATCCATGGTTGTTTCCCTTCTCTTTGCTGCTCTTCCTTTTAAATCTGTATCTGTTCTCATGCGCTGCAGAACTTCTGTTTTGCAGCAGACTGCCTTGTCTCAGGAATGGATACACGGTGTCTGTGTATACGTTTGTATAGGCTTGAAACCTGAGCCAGCACTACAGGAAGAGGCCCTGAGCTGAAAAGGGAAGTTCTTCCCAAGCATGAGAAGACATGAGGATTTAAAAGGAAGAGCAGCAAAGAGAAGGGAAACAACCATGGATTACAGTAAGGCACACATTACAGTATTGTTTTATGTTAAAAAATCTGAGGGTTTAATGTCACTTTAAGGTGCCCATACACCTTACAATTATTGTTTGTGAATTTGGTTGAACGGGCAGACTAGAAAACTTTTGTCAAAACGGACGAAAATTGATGGATTAGTGGCGTTTTTGTACAGTCGACACAATTCAACCAGTTAGTATTGCCGACGAACAATTATCGAAATCTACATTGGTCTGTGCATGATGGGCTATTTGAGTAAAAATTGAACACGGGTGCGATGTCGGGACAACAAAAAAAAAAAAAATTGAACGATATAATTGTAAGGTGTACGGCCAGCTTTACAGTCATTTCTGCTATAGCAAAATTTTCACTTAAGGTAACTATTCTAGGTATATTCTAATAATAGGCATATCCCTGCATGTTGTGCTAATCAAGGAAGACATTTAGAAGTTTTTTGGAATTTGTCAATTCCAGCTGTCACCACTCGCTGGGGAAGGTTGTTACCTCCCTTGCAGTCGCCATTGATTAATTAAGCGCCCCCTCTGTTAAATAATACGTTTAGATTACTTAATCGTTCTTCGGAGCCGAGGCCCTCTAGCCCTCTTATTAACTTTGTTGCCATTCGCTGGGCCCTTTACAATTCTAGGACTCCCCTTGATTCCCAAAACTGAACTGAATACTCAGTGAGGTTGAACCAATGTTTTGTAAAGGGGTACAAGTATCGATTTGTCCCATGGATACATACCCTTTCTAATGCAAGAGAGTACAGTGAGGAATGTCACATTAAGGACATGGAGTGGCCTAGCCAGTCTCCAGATCTTAATCCTATAGAAAAATTTATGGAGGGAGCTGATACTTCGAGTTGCCAAGTGACAGCCAAGAAACCTTAAGGAATTAGAGAAGACCTGTAAAGAAGAGTGGACCAAAATCCCTCCTGAGATGTGTGCAAACCTGGTAACCAACTACAAGAAACGTCTTACCTCTGTGCTTGCCAACAAGGGTTTCTCCACCAACTACTGAGTCATGTTTTGCTTGGGGATCAAATACTTATTTTACTCACTGAACTGCAACTTAATTTATATCATGTTTTTCTGGATTTTTGGTTGATATTCTGTCTTTATCAGTTAAAATACACCTATGATAAAAATTATAGACCTTTCATTTCTTTATAAGTGGGCACACTTACAAAATCTGCAGGGAATCCAATAATTATTTTCCCCACTGTACTTTGCTTACTTCGTTAGTGGCTGCCTGGCATTGAATGCTATTGCTGAGTCTTTTTCTATCACTGATTTTCTCAGCGTAACCCCTCCTAATAAATATATTGCCTGCAAGTTGTTATGCATTTGGGTACTAACTTTTCCTTTTCAAGGTTCAACCTCATCTGCCAAGCCTCCACTAGTCCCCCTGTTTTATCAAGGTCTTCCTTTTAAAGAAAACCCTCCCTTCCTGAATCCAAAAAAATATGTTTTGGCTTTAGATATACTTTAAGAAGGCTGATATCTAGCTGTTCTGTATAGAGAACCTATAGCCGCTCTGAAGATAGGTTCTGCCTTGTCGGGTAGCTTTCCGGTGAGGAGGGGTACCCGGCAGGGGCGCCCCCCGTCGCCGGGGCTGTTTGTAATAATGATGGATCCCTTGCGCACCTCCACGAAGCTGGAGGGACTCAGGGTGGGAACTATTGAAGAGCGGCTAACTTTATATGCGGATGACTTAATTTTGTTTTTGGCAGATGCAGGACCATCACTTAGGGAGGCGCTGAAGATTCTTGATCAGTTCTCTGTGTTTTCTGGCTTGAAAGTGAACTGGGCCAAGTCCCATATCCTGCCTCTAGATCAGGGCACCGTAAGCTCGGCTGATGGATCAATCTCTCTACAGTGGGTCTCACAGATCACGTACCTTGGAATTAAGATCTCGGCTAGGGCCCCGTCCCTTGCACAGGTTAAGGGGAGGCTGCTGGCATGGAAGCATTTGCCAATTTCCATGATAGGGAATGTTAATCTGCTTAAAATGAAGGTTCTCCCAGTTTTGCTGCATTTCCTACGCAACTCCCCGGTCTGGGTGCCTGCGAGTTTTTTCCGAGGGGTGACTGGCATGTTCTGGGACTTCATGTGGGGCTCGCAGGTACCGAGACTTCGGATGGCTATCCTGCAGGTGCCCTGGACAGGAGGGGGACTAGCACTACCTGATATGAGGAAATACTATCTGGCAGGACAAATGGTGGTTGTGCACAGGTGGCTGGTGGGAGAGGACAGTGACTCTGCGGTGGTCTTGGAGGCGGCGAGTCTGGGCTCCTATGAGGCCTTGTCATCCCTGGTGTATAGGGGATGTGGGGCCCCCGTATGACCCCACGCTCTCCATGTGAACATACCTCGGAGAGGGTATGTTATAAGGTGTTGTTAACATATGTATGATGTGCCCCTGAGTGTTGGAACTCAGGTGATAATTGTCTGTTTTGTACTGTCTGTTTTATATGAAACCTAATAAAAACAATTTATAAAAAAAAAAAGAAGGCTGATATCTGCCAAAAGTAACTGTGTTGCATGTGAGTATTCATCAAACAGGTGTAATACCCAATTTAACCCAAATGTTAAAAATGCAAATGTTGATTCCATTTTGCAGGAATCGGGACTGTGTAATACCCAAAGTGCAGGGGTGAGGAATGTGTAACACAGAGTGTAGGTTTCAGGGGTGTGTAATGCACGGGGTGCAGGGGTCAGGAATGTGTAAAGAACAGGGTTTAGGGGTCAGCAGAATGTAATGCACTTGGTTCAGGCAAAATACATACATAGCACAGAGTGTAGGGGTCAGGAATACATAATGCACAGAGTGCAGGGGTCAGGAGTAGGTTAAGGCAAAGAGTGCAGGTGTCAGGAGTGTATACTGCACAGAGTGCAGAGGTCAGGAGTTTATAACACATAACTAATAATGTTTATTATATTACATGTTAGGTTGCAATATTTTGACTTTGTGCTTACTAAATTGTGTGTGGCAATAGTGATCCAACAGACATGTAATGATCACTTGTGGAGAGATAGCTAAAAACCAAAATCAAATGCTGCATAAAGATTGATGTGTCTCACATGCCACTCTACCGTACTGTAGTATGAGAATGCAGTTTCTATGTTTGTCAACGGCAGCCACAACCTCCCCTTAAGTAATCCACCATTTATTAGCTCTTGTAAAATGATACCCTAATATGCAATACATGTACTTCTGAAAGCTAAACCTGCGCCACTTTGCTTTATCAGTCAAGTCGCACAATAAATGGTGGCAGGACCTGGCACTACAGAGATTAGACATATGCCTTCCTGTCCACCATTCCTGGAGAGACAGCTCACCTATGACTAGCCTACAGATTGGATGCCACTGTATACAGCATGTACCACATCGTTTATACAAATATACTTCACAATAAGATTCTAGTAAATGTTAAACTAAAGAGTAGAAAAAAAAAAACTAAAATAGGTTTTTTGATAAAGAAATTTGTTTCCTTATTATTCTACTGTACATATTCTAAGACTATGGGACATAAAATGTCTGATTTCTTCTGCTGGTTAAGCCATATTTCTGAAGGAAAAAAAAAATACACACAACCAAAGACCAAACATGTCATATGGATTTTCTTATTCTTTATTGTAAACATGTTTATTATCAATAAAGCGTTAATTAGAAAAATTTAATTTTCATTAATTATAAAGCAGAAATATGTTTAGTGCTGCAAGTCATTTCTCATACTTAATTTAGAAATCCTTTACACGTGACTTAAAAATGCCTTCACATTAAGAAATTCAAAATTTTATTATACAACAAACATTTACATATATATAAAAAAAAGTCCCAGGTCTTTAGAAGAATTATTTTTCTGTCAATATGAAATGAACCAAAAAGCCTGTTGTTACTCATACATTTAAAAATGTAATAAAACACACATTGATCAGAGTTAATGGTCATTTTTCAATATGTAAAGCATTACAAGTTACTTTTATCCATAATTATTAACATGAAGAATTTAACAAATCGATGTCTGAAATCCAGTGTTCAATATGTTAAGGGTTCCACAATACTTGATTATATATTTCATAATTTACTTAATCCTGAAGAACGCATGGCATCAAAGCAAGACATCAAGGAACCTTGGACAAATTAAGCATTAGTAACACTGGCTTGTGATCAACATGCATTTCAGCAGAGTTTAGTACTGTAAAAATACAAGCTGCATTGCCTGATGGACCAATACATGAAAACATTCTACTAACACACATTTAGCCAAACTTTTTCAGTGGAGTTTTCAGTACACATGTTTCCCCAAAGTAGCTTACAATCAAATACTTTCTACCATAGACACATGTACACTATTTGGGCCAATGTTGGTTGGTTGCCATGTAAAATAACATTACATATCTGGGTTGTGAAAGAATATGGAAAACCTGAAGAAAACCAATGTATTCACAGGGAGAACATACCAACTGCAAGCAGATGGTGTCCATGGTGGCTAGCTGACCATTCAACTGCAATTATTAGAATTAGTTTGTTATTTTTAACAATGACATTGGCAGAAGACAATTTAAGAGAAATAATTTATACAGAAAATAATCCAACCATTGTTTTGTCTCTCCGGCGTAGGCAGCTTAGAGTCAGATGGTAAATTTTATTTAAATTCCAGGATATTCAAACACAGCCGCTGCTCCCATTCCAGTACCTATACACATTGACACAACACCCAGGCCTCTGCAAAAAAAAGAAACATGTTGTGTGCTATTTTTAATGTCATTCTGATAAAAGAACTTGCAAAAACACAACTAAATTAGTCCATGCATATTTCATATATGAATCCAATAGCCACAAAGGATATAAATCCACTTTGTGCGCATCAAATTACAAACCCAGATATTGTCTTGTAAAAGTAGAGAGCAGAGCTGTGGGAGGAACCCTGCAGGTCCACCCACTACAGGCTGCCTGCCAAAAACTATATACAAGACCAGTCTCCCTGCACAAGCAGAGAGAGCAGCAGTGACCGGTCTTTCTTACAGCGTGCTCTTGAACAAAGGCAAAGCTTTACAGTTGTACACAGACCTGAAAGAAGTACAGAAAGTTCAAATGGGACCCATCGCACTCCTGACTGGACAATACCCTTAAGAGTCGGGTGGATGCCAAAGTGACAGCAGATGCCTCCGCAAATCAATGTACAATGTAGAGAGAGAGTCATTCGCACTCAAGCCTAGTTGCAGTCAATATTTATTGACCTCTGTAGTGTGCGCTATATGATGTGACACTACAGAGGTCAATAAATATTGACTGCAACTAACTCTACATTGTATATAGAAATACAGAAAGGACACCAAAATTCAAGTGAGAATACACATGCCTCTTGTAGTTAGACATTTTTTTTAATCCCTTCTGCACAACCCTCAAATTTATTTTTTCATAGTCTAAAATTAAACAAAATTTTGTTTTGTACCTACAATAGAAAAACCTCTCAAAAGCAAAACTAAAATGGAGAAAAAAAATATTCAACCGCTTCCAGCTCAAAATCTGTATATAGTTGTAACCCTGTACAATATCCTGTCCTGGTGATGCAAATATACTGTAAATGTCCTCCCCTTTAAGAGCTAGAAGCCAACACTTTGGTTTTATCGTAGGCTGACAGCTCACAATTGACAACCGGGAACCTGAGTGTTTTTTTTAATCATGAAAGGGCTATGTCTATGACTCGGGAAGTAGAGGAAGAAGCAGGAATGAGGAATACATAAACAAAGAACAACTGACTGGTGTACAACGACTTGCGAGAGGCTGATACCAAGTCAAATTCAGGTACTTGCACTTAAAAAAATATATATACATTATGTATTATTAGATACTATGCTGCATTAATTTGTCCTTTTAATCTGCCTGAAGTTCAGCCTGAAGAAAGAACAGGGCATAACCAGTACTTCCCTGGTCCACAAGTGGTTACAGTTGGCAATGGCAGCACCCATATTTCTATCCTCACAGATTCCCTTAAGGTCAGACATGAAAAATAGTTAAAGGGGTAACCAACATTACGAAGAAGTGGAACCTTCTACTTAAGTCTATAGGCTAGAGAGAAAGAGACCTTAGGCCTCAAAACAACCTTGTCCCCTTGTAGCACCAGAAAGTGTGCCTTACAAGAAAAGGCCACTAACTCACAAACTCACGTTGCAGAGATGATGGCAACAAGGAAAGCTATCTTGTAAGTGAGAGGAGACAGGATTCTCTATGATGGGTTCAAAAGGTTTTTTTTTAAAGAAATTACAAACCAGGTTGAGGTCTCACAGAGTCACAGGTGGCTTTACAGTGTGAATATTGTGAGCGACACCCTGTACAAAGGGCTTTTACCACAGAAAGAGTAGCAAGCTGTCTTTGAAAAAGAATCCGGAGATATGAGATCGGACTTTCAAATGGTACTCGAGCCAAATGCTGATCCAGAACAGACAGGAAAATTGCCAGGATCCGCCCCAAGGAGCAACTCCTAGGATGGAAATTGCTGCCTTGCACCATATGAAGTACACATTCCAGGTGCACTGGTATACCTTGCGAGAGGAGCATTTCCTAGCTTTTAAAAACAAAGGAATAACAGAATCAGATAGGTCATTATATTCCAAGCCCTGGGCTTCAACAGTCATGGCGCTAAAGCCAGCAATTGTGAAGCAGGGTGGTAAACTGGTCCTTGGGATAGCAGGCAAGGGTGATCTATGAGAGCCTGCGGAGAGTCCTTCACTAGTCTGATGAGGGCTGGGTATCACATCTGAGTGGGCCAGTTTGGTGTAATAAGAATCATCAGAACGCCCTCCATTTTGATTCTGTGAAGCAGATCAGGAGGTTACACCAGGCCTCAGCACAACCTCTGAGTCGAGTGGGCATGTACACGTGGTCATCATGTTGTTATCTAATGCTGCCTTATCCAGAGGGGAAGCAAAGGGACAGGAGAAAGGACGGGAACCTGGCGGACTGAATGCTGTGTTTTAAATATCTGAGACCTAGCACATGATTCTAAGTTTTTAAATAAAGTTTATCTAAGGATTTTATACTATACTGCGATATTTCATTTCTTTCTCTGAGTACTAATGGCTATGGGAGGAGAGGAGATATCTGTGAGCAACAATTGATATTGGAGACATCTTATTATTTCTGGTCCATCCAAGTCTGGTGAGTGAAGGCAGTACACATAAGAGCAGAGAGTTTTTCAAGTAGATTTGGATCTTTTCACACAAGGAGCACTATGTGTGTTTTCGAAGCTATGTAAAGCACACCTATACTATTTATATACAGGTGAAACTCGAATAATTAGAATATCGTGCAAAAGTAATTGCAGTAAGTGCTGCAAAAGGGGCCCAAACCAAGTATTGAGTACATATGCATGCTTGTACTTTTCAGAGGTCCGATATTGTTCTATGTACAATCCTTGTTTTATTGATTGCATGTAATAATCTACTTTTTTGAGGTTGTGGATTTGGGGTTCTTGGGGTTTTCATGAGCTGTAAGCCATAATCATCACAATTATGACAAATCACGGCTTGAACTATCTTGCTTTGCATGTAATGAGTCTATCTCATATATTAGTTTCACCTTTTAAGTTGCATTAGTGAAATAAATTAACTTTGCACGATATTCTAATTATTCGAGTTTCACCTGTATGCACTATCGGGATGCACTTTAGCATGGAAGTTTGGTGAATTAAATTAACATTTTTTTTATTATAGTAAAGTCTGGAAATCAATTGTACACTTTTCTGTTTATGCACTTTACCTTGTATGTTTTATTTATAATTGATGATTTTATATAAGTGCAGTGTGATAGGGGTTTTTTGATATATGCGTTGATTGAAGCACTACTACACTTGCTGTTTATTGGGTTTTTATTTTTAGTGGATAGGGTTGAAGCAGGAACGCAGATTTATTGACTAAGAATGGCCATGGCAATGTCTGACTGAATCCTGGTTGGATGACCCTGCAATTGGGGGATCCAGTATTAAGGGACAACAAAATCTCTCTGATCTCCAGGATGTTTATCGGGAGTCGCGATTCCAGGTCTCTTGGACCAAGAGGCTCTCCAGGACTCTGCCCCAGCTGGACAAGCTACCATGCATCGTAAGCACTTTCCAAGTCTTTAGAAGGAAGGACTTCCCCGACTCCAGCACTGGACTGGATATCCATCATGCCAGGGAAAGCTTTGTCTTGCTGGGCAAGCAGATGGGGAGGGATCAAACTTTTTCCATGCAGCTAGGATGTTGAGCTGCAACGGCCTGCAGTGAAACTCAGCAGGAACTGCCTTGTAGGAGGCTATTAGGCCCATAACTTTCAAGCAAAAGTTAATGGTCAGACACTTCCTGGAATGTACGGTTGATCTGCAGTGAAACTCAGCAGGAACTGCCTCGTAGGAGGCTATTATAACTTTCAAGCAAAAGTTAATGGTCAGACACTTCCTGGAATGTACGGTTGGAACAAGGGGGCGGGGGACGGAGACAGCAACTTCTCCTGTGTTAAGGTGCCCATACACTGGCCGAATTTCGTCCGGTTTTTAATGTACCGGACGAATTTCGCAAAATGTGTTGGGTTATCTGCTCCCTTTCATCCAGCATTCCTCGATGTGCTGATCAAAGGAGCTGGCTGGAAAATCTTCGTATGATTAGAGCCGGCAGCAGCCAATGAGCTGCCCGCCCTAATAGGCTATTCTGACAGATGTCGGCGGCACCTTTCAGAATACAAAGCAAACAGCGGTGATTCCTCGATCGACGCGCTGTTTGTGTTGATGGAGGAACCGCGTCAATTTTTTTCATTCAGCCTGCAGGTTGAACAAAAAAAATGAATGTGTATGGCCAGCCTTAGGAAGACCCCGGGCAGGGTCGTGTCCAAGATCAGCCCTAGGTACTCCAAGCAACAGGAGCATTCCAGCACTGATGTTTGGGGAATCAGGATCGATCCGAAGCTCTGTAGGGTCTGTATGGTCCTATGAATATTGGAACACAGGGCTGAGGCTGACTACTATCTGAGATGCAAGTTGTCCAAGTAACCCACTATCGGGATACCCTGTGAGCACATGGGAAAGACAGGGGCTAGCACCTTGGTGAACATGCTGGGAGATGTTGACAGACTGAAGGAAAGAGCAACAAATAGGAAATGCTGGGTGACCACAGCAAAAAAAAGTAACAATGGTGGGCAGGGAAAATGGGGATGTGTAATTATGCTTCCTTGATGTCCACCGAGGCCAGCAATTTCCTACTGATGCAACTGTAGGCTTGTGCAGTGTCGTGGCGGTGAAGCTCCCTGAGAACACAGCCAGAGTGTAGCAGCAGGCGCATGCGAAGTAGAATACTCACGTAAGAGCTGTGCAGTCACTTTTTGTAACCTGTAGGCTGCAAGTGAAGCCTCAAGGCGTCAATATCAATTCCTTAAAGCTGTATACCACCTTATAACGTGACTCTGAACTCATGCTAGAGCCTCAGATTTAACACGTTAGCAGAATGAGGCCACCACCTGGGCTCCAGGGAGGGCTGTGGCTTACTTGAGGAGCTTTTGGTCATACCATGGATGTGGCAGCAGTCCTAGAAAACACACCATCTAATCTTTGGCCTCTAGGGCATACCCCCCTAAAGGGGTCCTTTAGGGTCAGGGCTCCACAGATGAACCACAGCACTGGACTTGTAAAGGACCCTGTGGTTAACCACATATGCTGTACAAAGTTCCTAAGGAGGGCGTGGAACGCAGGATCCATTGACCAAGCTCATTACCGGCAGGTTCCAGCAAGGTCCAGGTATGAAAAAAACCCACTTGATTTCCGCATTAACACCAAGCAGACTGGTTTGGGGAAGCTCCCCTGCCTGGCTATTGTATTCTGACAGCTGATGTCTGCAGTCACTGATCAGTTGACAATTTTAGGTCTGACTCCTTTAACAAAACGGAAATGTAAAAATCAACATTTTTTAGAGAGTGGTGGCGACAGGGCCACACACAACTCGAATTTTAGCCGAATCAGCAGAACTCGCCTGAAATTCAACCATTGTATGGCCAGCTCATAATTGTTGCAGTAGCTGGGTCAGAGATGAGCATTAAGGTGCATACATCTGGTCTTCAAAGACATGTCATGTGTGTCAAAAAAGACAGTGGGTGATTCAACTCTACAATATTTGCCAAAAGCTGAGCTTTGAGCAGTAGATATAAACGCACAACAGAAATTTTCTTACCGTTTACCCCTTCTCTTGAGCTCATTCAGTAAAGTGACTGTCTGTCGAGCTCCAGTACAGCCCAAAGGATGCCCAAGGGCTATGGCTCCTCCATTGGGGTTAACTTTCTCGAAGGGAATGCCCAGCTTCTCCATGCAGTATATTGCCTGCATATGCCAAAGAAAGCACAATGTTTGAAATGAAAGAACAATTTACTGCATTTCAGTTTTTTTCTGTATAATGGAATGCTATGAACAAATACAAACAGCAGGCTTATGCAATCCTACATCACTTTCATAAACATCGAGAAGCAGCACAAGCACAGCCCTGTCATATGGCACAATGCAATGCATCTCTGTTGACAGGACTCTATTGTGGAATGCAGCCAATAGGAATAAATTGGGGTGCTCCTGGTGTGCGGCTGAGACACTTTAAAGTAATTTTCCTTGGTAGGTACTAAATAAAGCCTAACACATAAGGTTAGAGTAATGCAAGATTTTTTCAAACAATAGATGTTAACAGTTTTTTCCTTTACAAAGAAATTGCAATAAAGAAACAGTATAAAAAAAAAGGAATCAACATTACATAACAATGCAACAAACATTCAAAGAACATCAAAATAGAAATATAAAAAGTACGAAGTATATAGTGGCCACATGTAATGAAATTGAGTAGACAGTTCCTTGGTCAACACTGCAAGGTATATAAAGTTAAGCAAGTGTTAGACCAAAAGACCCATTTATTATCAAAGAGCCATCTCTGAAGGACATTATTCTCTCATATTGAAAATGAAGTCTAACAATCAAAAGTGTTTCAGCCTAGCTGCCAGTAAGACATGGATTATAATATTCCTAACCAGGGTTGGGAAAAGATCGATTCCAAGGGAGAGTAAAGACAGAGCTGGACAGGGTTTAATTAGTATTCCAGTAATGGAGTAATGCAAGATTTTTAAGCACTGCTTACCTTAAAGGAGAACAATGGGGGTCAATGTTTTTTCCCATAGTTCTCCTTAGGGTAACGGGAGGACACAAACTAGCGTCCTCCCGTTACCCTAAGCTCAGTATACCGCGAGCTACAGCTCGCGGTATACTGAGACGCCGCAGCCGGAGCGGATCCCGACTTAGATGACAGGATCCGCCCAGCTGCGTGAGTGACAGCTGGCTCTGCCTCTAGATAGGTGTACCTATCTAGATGTACCCGCCCCCTCCCCCGTCCGTTCCGCCAGTCAGCGCTGGCAGATCGGAGCGGGGAGAGGGGAATCCAGCCCCTCCCCCTGTCATGGCAGAGAGCCGTGACAGGATCGAGAGGCGAGCGAACCCGGTATGTGTTTGCTCACCTCCCGATCTACTGAGCCGACCTGTGACAGTCTCATTGTCACAGGTCGGCTAGAACTATGAGGTGAGTGAAAAGCACTCACCTCATAGTTCTCCTTTAAAAGTGTATCTATGATCTACATTTGCACCAGGTGAGTCCCATATTACTATAACACAGCATATATGTGGATAAAGGTTACAATGGCTTAGCAGGTTTAAAGTGTACTTGTACTTTAGCGGCCAAATTGGGATAAAACCTATTTTATATTTGTTATATGTTCTTATTTAAATAGCACAAAATATATTTTTAAAAAGCTGCTTCCATATTACATGCTCTATTCTGAAAGAAAAGTCTTTCTCTGTACTAAATTTGACTCTGCAATGCAAGGGGGCTGTACAGGTTGATGTAAAAGTGACACTAAACTCAAAGAGTTAAATCTTACAAATTCATTCAAGTACCTTAACTATTAACAAAAATGTAGCTTATTTGTGCATCACTTGGCTATAGATCTTCAAATCATCTCGGAATTGGTGCTCACACTGTCCTTCCTTCTGGAGGGCGTCTATTTTGTTCCCCATGGTCCCCGTGTGTGTTGTAAAGTAGCTAATTGCTCAAAGCTCGCTCAGGTGATGGACTATAACTTTCATACAAATTAGTAAATCAAATGTGAGATTGCAGTCCATGTGAGATTGTAGTGAGCTTGGGGCGGTGGCTACTTTACAACACACACAGGGACCATGGGGAACAAAAGTAGCCACCCTCCAGAAGGCAGGACAGTGTCAGCACCAATTCAGAAATTATTTGAGGATCTACAAACGAGGCGATACACAAATAAGATAGATTTTTGTTAATAGTTAGAGAACTATGAGGTGAGTGATTTCCACTCATCCTCATAGTTAGAGCAGACCTGTGACAAAGAAGATCTACTGAGCTTTGGGTCCTGGAGGAGGTTAGTATATGTCCTCCCGTGACCCTAAAAGAGAACTATGGGGAAAAACACTTACCCCATAGTTCCCTTTTAAGGTACTTGAATGCCTTTTTAAGATTTAACTCATGGGTTTAGTGTCACTCTAAAATGATTAACCCTGTGTCACAATCTAGAATCAGGTTTGGAGTCCAGTAGCTGAAACAGCAGGCAAGGGCATGCTATAAAGAGGCCAGGTTCGGTTCACAGTCAGTAACAGTATTGAAGCAGGCAGAAGAGTTGTCAGTATCAAGCCAAAGTCAGTAGCCAAAGGTAGCAGGTTTAACCCCTTCATGACTGAGGCCTTTCCCCCCCCATTTTTTGTACCCATGTTATATTCCACATTTTAGGCCTAAAAATTACTTAAAACCCCCAAACATTATATATTTTCTGAATGCTAAGACCCTATAGAATAAATGGTGGTAGTTGCAAATTTTTATGTTGCGCAATATTAGCGCAACTCCTTATTAAACCCCAAAATTTTGGGACAAATTTTATTAAATGCCCCAAAACACAACAAAATACCCATTTCTTTAATGAAATATAAAAGATGAGGTTACAATGAGTAAAACGATACCCAACATGCCCAGTTTACAAATTGCGTGCGTCCGTGAAACGGCGAAAAACTGCAGTACCACAAAAAATTCCATAGAAGACGCTTTAAAAGCCCCCACAGGCCATCAATTTAGAGATAACCCAAAATAGTGGCCCTAGAATTATTGCTCTCACTCCGGCGTGCGCGGTGATAAAAAACATGTGTAGCACGTTCGTCGTTTTCATAAGTAGGCACACCCGACGCGTGTTTACGTGGCGACGCGCGTGCTCGCGGGGGACTTTAAAAAATGTTTTATTATTACATTTTAATTTAAAAAACTGTGTTTTTTTTAACTTTACTTTGACTGCTATCACATAGGGGTGCTTACAAGCCCCCCCATGTGATAGCAGATGGTGGTGACAGGTACTCTTTAAGGTGATGCTGGGGGTCCAAAAGACCCCCAGTGTCACCTTTACACTAGAAATAAGCTATTGAAGTGCAGATCGCACTTCAATAGCTTATAGCTGGGTTGCAGGAGCCCAGAACTGACTGCATCACTTCCGGTCCCTGGGCTATCTGCATCACTCCCGGTCCCATAGAACGGGGAGGGGATAGATGAACGGAAGTTCGTCAATCTCCTCCCCAGCCCCCCCGCGGACATTAAGGAAGCCGGTCCCGGGAAGCACGGCGGGGGTGTCCCACGGGGGAGGGGGCGGCCCCTTCTTCGGCACACAGAAGCGATCTGGCGAAAGGTAACTCGCCAGAATCGCTTCTGTTGTAAAGCCGACAGTCGGCTTTACGAGTTTAAACAGAGTCCCGGCGGCAAGAGTCTGTTTAAACAGCCCCGATGCTGGCGACGTACACTGTACGTCGTCAGTCACGAAGGGGTTAAAGTAAAAGGCGATCAGCGTAGTCAGTGAATCAGCAGCCACTGGTTGGTATACAAGTAGCAGTATAGGATGTAGTTTTGCAGTAAAAACAGGAAGCAAGATATTGGCAGAAGCACAATAATCTGGCAAACAGGAAGTGCAGAGACATGGCTTAAATAGGAAGTTCAAGGGAGGAGCAAGGAGTTCAGAGTTCTGCAGAAAACTAGGTTTAAATAAAAACTGCACAGGGGATCATGCAAGGAGCTATCCAGAGTTTCAGGTAGCTCAGCAGGTAGAGCCACTGCCAGATACAGTAGAGACCCTGGGTTCAGATCTGGAGCCTGACACCCTAGCTTACAAACTCCTGTCACACAGACATCTGAAAAAGTAAGAAATATTTCTTTAAAATTATTTTTAAGTATGCTGTGTAAACAGGAACACATAAACAGTGATTTAAACAAAAAAAAAAATTTGACTGCAAATCCACAAATACACTTTATGGTGCCATTCTGTCTGCCATTAAATAAGGGCACTTGAGAAAAGATTATAATAGGCATGGACAAATCTAGAAGCCAGCACTATGCAACATGCATATGACTATATAGCAGGGGTAGTAAAATTCAAGGAGGTTAAGTGAGCAAAATTTTCACTGAGCCGAGGTCCAAATCGATATCTGGACAGAATGATCACCCAGTCTGTGTCTGCACCACAGTCCTACATTTAGGCTGCATTTACACCAGCAACTCCACTGCAAACTTTTCCCAGACACAATACTGATGCATCGATCCTGGCACATCACTTTCTTTTTAGTTAGAAGTTTATTGAAAAGTCATAAGTGACATTTCATTAAAGGAGAACTATGAGGTGAGTGCTTTTCACTCACCTCATAGTTCTAGCCGGCCTGTGACATGGAGACTGTCACAGGTCGGCTCAGTAGATCGTAGATACCGGCGTTCGCTCACCTCCCTGCCGTGCCAGGGGAGGTGCTGGATTCCCGCTCCGATCCGCCAGCTCTGACTGGAGGAACGGACGGGTGAGGGGGCGGGTACAGCTGGCTCTGCCTCTAGATAGGCAGAGCCAGCTGTCAGTCACGCAGCTGGGCGGATCCCGGCACAATTGTCAGGATCCGCTTCAGCGCCTCAGTATACCACGAGCAGTGGCACCAGAATACACCACTGCTTACAGCTGAGCAGGTTGCACTGTCTATGTTTACCTAAAGTATTTGCTGAAAGAGCTAATCAGGGATTGAAACTCACCTGACTGGCAAAAGCTTCATTAATTTCATACACATCAATGTCGTCAATTGTGAGACCTGTAGACATAAACACGCTTTAAAAAAATGTTTTAACATTTATATTAATATAGAGAACATTAAATAGTCTGCAATTAACACAAAACCAACCAGTTAAAACCTACCTGCTTTTTCTAAAGCCACAGGTATAGCATAGGCTGGTCCTATTCCCATAACATCAGGGGGAACCCCCACTACTGCAAAGGACCTTAGAACTCCCATGATAGGGAGGCCCAGATGCATTGCTGTTGATCGCTTAGCAAGCAAAACTGCAGATGCTCCATCACTAACTTGACTGGCATTTCCTGTAAATATTAGAGGAAAAAAAATAAAAAATTTACTTCACACATCGTTTTCTACATATATATATGATGTATAAAAAAACAAAAACAAAACGAAGTATTGTAGTATGCGATGATACCTTTCTTATTGGACTAACAAAATATATAAAAGACAAGCTTTCGAGAGTTAACCTCTCTTCTTCAGGTCAGAAGCAATACTAAATCAACATGACAACGTTTACCACTTAAAGCAAGAGAAAGTTGTTAGGGAGGGGGTGGTGAGTAGGGTGTCATAAATGTTGGACCTGGGAGTAAAGAATGTATCCTGATAACTAGAACACAGAATAAACATAGGATGACCAATAAATCCTGCACAGATCAGGGATATACAACATACATGAATATTATGTTCTGTATATTCATACAAAGTTCTGGTAGTGTGTAAGAAAACCAGAAACCACATTAAGTCCCTCCTTTATGGAATTGAAATGTAAAATCATTTTTATTTCGAATGTTTTTCTTTCATGAGAGTTTTTAAAACTTTCAGTGCTTTAATATTGAGGTTTTGGATGGAGTGATCTTTCTGGGAGAAGTGATGTCCTACTGGAGTGCAATATTCATTTTCTTTGTGGTTCTTGATCGAGCTCCTGTGTAGGTTCATCCTGAGCTGCAGCTTAAGGCTAGTTTCCCCAATGTAACAGCCTTTGTCACATGCTGAACACTGTATCATGTACACCACGTTAGCAGATGTACATGAGTATGATCCCTTAAATGGTGTACATTTTGTTGTTGTGACTCGCTGTATTCTTGTCACATATATGTTGGCAAAGTTTGCAGCGGGTTTTTTGCATTGTACTGCGCCATTCTGTGTCCGTTCCTCTTCTGGGATCAACTTACTGCGTACCAATCTTCTTCTCAGGTTCAGTGGTTGCTTGAAAGCCAGTATTGGGGGCTGAGGGAAAATTTCTTGAAGTATGGGGTCTTCTGAGAGTACTGGCTGTAGATCTTTAATGATTTTGCGTATTACCTCTAAAGTGGGGTTGTAGGTAAACTACAAGAGGGGTCCTGGTTGGGTTTTTCTTCTCCTTGTACTGTAGGAGTCTTTCTCGTGGTGTTCTTAGGGCAGATTTAATTGTCTCTGTCCTCAGTGTCAGAGCAAATGCGGTGGTATCAGATTGCTTGGCTGTAGATGACACCCTGTTTAGTGTGACTTGGATGGAAGCTGGCATTATGGAGGTAGCTGTACCGGTCTGAGGGTTTTCTGTACACAGAAGAAGGGAGTGAGCCAATGCTGACAATTATGGCACAATCCAGAAAACACACTGTGTTCTGAGAAATTCATTTTGAGTTTGATCGATGGATGGAATTAATTGAATGATGCATGGAAGTTTAAAAGGCTTTCTTCTCCTTCTGTCCATATTATGACAATATTGTCGATATAACGATAATATTTGAATGGTTTATGAGGGTGAGTGGCTAGGAATCTGTGTTCTAGGTCAGCCATGAAGAGATTGGCATATTGTGGTGACATTTTTGTGCCCATAGCTGTCCCGGTTATTTGTAAATATATATTGTTATTGAAATTGAAGTAGTTGTTTGGAAGTATGAATTCAATGAGTTTGGCGATGGTTTCACTATCATAATTTTGTGTGATATTATGGGGAGGAGAGGAATTTGGTGCAGGCCTCAATACCATCTTTATGCGGGATGTTGCTATATAAAGACTCCACATCCATGGTGACAAGTATAGTATTAGCAGGTAGGTTAGTGATTTGGCTCAGTTTGTTAAGAAAATCTGTGGTGTCCTGTATGAAGCTCTTAGTTGTGATAACAAGGGGCTTCAGAATGTTTTCAATTAAGCCAGATATTTGTAACCAATCTTCTTCTCAGGTTCAGTGGTTGCTTGAAAGCCAGTATTGGGGGCTGAGGGAAAATTTCTTGAAGTATGGGGTCTTCTGAGAGTACTGGCTGTAGATCTTTAATGATTTTGCGTATTACCTCTAAAGTGGGGTTGTAGGTAAACTACAAGAGGGGTCCTGGTTGGGTTTTTCTTCTCCTTGTACTGTAGGAGTCTTTCTCGTGGTGTTCTTAGGGCAGATTTAATTGTCTCTGTCCTCAGTGTCAGAGCAAATGCGGTGGTATCAGATTGCTTGGCTGTAGATGACACCCTGTTTAGTGTGACTTGGATGGAAGCTGGCATTATGGAGGTAGCTGTACCGGTCTGTGGGTTTTCTGTACACAGAAGAAGGGAGTGAGCCAATGCTGACAATTATGGCACAATCCAGAAAACACACTGTGTTCTGAGAAATTCATTTTGAGTTTGATCGATGGATGGAATTAATTGAATGATGCATGGAAGTTTAAAAGGCTTTCTTCTCCTTCTGTCCATATTATGACAATATTGTCGATATAACGATAATATTTGAATGGTTTATGAGGGTGAGTGGCTAGGAATCTGTGTTCTAGGTCAGCCATGAAGAGATTGGCATATTGTGGTGACATTTTTGTGCCCATAGCTGTCCCGGTTATTTGTAAATATATATTGTTATTGAAATTGAAGTAGTTGTTTGGAAGTATGAATTCAATGAGTTTGGCGATGGTTTCACTATCATAATTTTGTGTGATATTATGGGGAGGAGAGGAATTTGGTGCAGGCCTCAATACCATCTTTATGCGGGATGTTGCTATATAAAGACTCCACATCCATGGTGACAAGTATAGTATTAGCAGGTAGGTTAGTGATTTGGCTCAGTTTGTTAAGAAAATCTGTGGTGTCCTGTATGAAGCTCTTAGTTGTGATAACAAGGGGCTTCAGAATGTTTTCAATTAAGCCAGATATTTGTTCTGTAATTGTTTCCATACCTGTAATAATGGGTCATCCTGGGTTTCCTGGCTTATGGATTTTGGGCAGCATGTAGAAGGCCCCCATGTGAGGATTGGAAGGTATCCGATTAAGTAAACCTTGCTGTATGTGTCTTGGGAAGGATTTGATGAGTTTAGTAAGTTCTTCTGTATATTCCCTGGTGGGGTCCTGGTCCAGTTTTTTTGTAGTAGTTTCTATCAGATAATTGTCAGCTTCCTTCTGCAATGTAGTCCTGGGTGTTCATGATAACTATTGATCCGCCCTTGTCAGCTGGTTTGATGATTATGTTTTTATCATTCATTAAGCTATGCAAGGCCTTTCTTTCTGGAGGTAGGAGGTTGTCTGGAATTTTTTCTGTTGTGTGGTAGCAAGGGATGCTACTCTCGTGCGGAAGCTTTCAATGTAATTGTCCAATTTGATGTTATGTCCTGTTGCAGGTGTAAAGTCTTTGTTCTTTTTTCTGCTGTCCAGGCTGGATGTGGTGTTATCTTTGTCAGAGAAAAATTCCTTAAGCCTCAGTCTTCTAAAGAATTCTTCCAGGTCTGAGTATAATTGTATGTGGTCCAGTTTGGTGCTTGGACAAAATGTAAGCCCCTGGAAAGGATAGCTGCGATAGGGACATAGGTAGTTCCAGAGGATGAGGTGAAATTGGTTAAATCTTATGTTTGGGGCATCTTTGTTCTGTGCAAGGTTTGCCAGTTTCTTCTTTTTCTTACTGATGAGGCTTTGTTGTTTTTTGTCTCTGGCAGTGTAATCTTTGTCTTTTTCCATATAGTTGATGAATTAGGAGGTTGCGTAGTTTCTCACTGCTTCGTCTGCAGATGTTCTCAGCTGCTGGTGAATTGTGGGTAGTTGAGAGTGGGTTCTTCATAGTAAGTCCCTTTGGGACGAGGTTCATTTTCTTACAACGGGTAAGAAAAAATATGTCACTGTTGATCTGAGTTTTCTTTTCCAATCAACTTGATTGCTTGCTTCTTTAAGCGGCTGTATTCTGTATCTTCCATTGTAGTGTAATGTATATGGGTAAGCCGTATTAGTCCAGTAGAGAAGATGTATAAAAAAACCAAAAACTTGCTTTGATCTAAGTTTCCAGGTAACCACACACTGTTCCTCAGTTAATTTGTTAACTTGTTAACCTGAGCTATATCATGATAGAAAAAACATTCGAAATAAAAATGATTTTACATTTTAATTCCATAAAGGAGGGACTTAATGTGGATTCTGGTTTTCTTACATGTTTCTTATGCTGTATCACATACTACAATACTCCGTTTTGTTTTTTATACATCTTCTCTACTGGACTAATACGGCTTACCCATATACATTACACACATTATATATATATATATATATATAAAACGTCTGTTGGCCGCACTGTCTTATCAGCGCTTTCCCTTCAAGGTTACTGTCTCCCCATGGGGAACAAAAGTAGCCACCCTCCAGAAGGAAGGACAGTGTCAGCACCAATTCAGAGACTATTTGAGGATCTAAAGCGGAGTGATACACAAACATTTTTTTGTTAATAGTTAAAAGGTACTTGAATGCATTTTTAAGATTTAACGCCTTAGTTCAGTGTCACTTTAAAATGATTAACCCTGCGCCACGATCTAAAATCAGGCTCGGAGTTCAGTAGCTGAAACAGCAGGCAAGGGTGTGGTATAAACAGGCCAGGTTTGGTACAAAAGCAGTAGGAAACAGTATTGGAGCAGGCAGAAGAGGTAGCAGGTTTAAAGGGGGAAGGCAATAAGTGTAGTCAGTGAATTGGCAGCCAAGGCTCGGTACACGAGTAGCAGTATAGGATGTCGTTCAGATACAGCAGAAACCCTCTGAACTACCTCTGAAATTTACAGTAATTCATTTTGAAATGAGAAAGGGATCCAAATCTGTTGAATGCAGCCAATAAATTAGGTAGTGACATCTGTGGTTGCATGACATCTGCGTAGGCAGTGGTCTTGAGGTGCTCTGATGAGGTTTTTGTTAACCTTGAATCGAGCCAATGGAACAGAATAAAAAGACATCCAATCCAGCGTTGCATTAAGTCGCCCAATCCAATATGCTGAAGGGTCTAAATGTTCAATACACCCTTTCAAAGGCTTTTTCAGCGTTGGTTGACAGGAGAAGCAGCAGAATAGAGAGAACACATATAGTGGATCACATTGAATTATGCAACTATGTAACATTTAATGTCCTGATGGCATTTCTCCTCGCCTCTCTGGCGGAATGAAGCCTACCTGTTCTAAACCTACAATATTTGGGAAGACAGTCAGTAATCTATTCGCTAGAATTTTTGCAAAAATCTTAAAATCTACATTTAGTAGTGAAAAGGGGGAGTAGCTAGCGCAATGCTGAGGGTCTTTGTCCTCCAAGATTGGATGATCCAAAAGGTTCCAGCTCCTCGTCCGAGATACTTGGTAGTGCCAGGTAATACTTTACAGCGGCCATTTGGGAGGCCTCAATTTCTCCCCATAACTTTCCAGATAGGGAATTATAAAATTCACAGAATCAGCATTCTATGTCTAGGGACTTTGAAAGTGCCTGACTGAAATGTGAGAGAATCTACGGGACCTAGCCTGTCTCAACGCGTTAGCCAGCATCTTCCCGGTTTGTTGCCAAATACGTAAACTAGGTCCCGTAGATTCGCATCTAGCCAAAAGGACTTTGATCCTATCTATGAGCAGTGAATTTAATTCCGTCCTTGCCTTAGTTATATAAACCAGGAGTCCAATCTAAATGTGCCTTATGCCTAAATTCCAGAGATTTAATCTCCTCAGTGCGGGTCTTGATCCTGGCGCCCGGAGACCTTTTAGAAGTTACGCCCCACTTTATCAATAATCCTCTCATTTAACATTAGTGAGATTCCCACAAAGTAAGTGGGTTTTGTCCAGGGATGTCATTAGTCAGAAAAAAGTGGTTAAGTTCCTGAGTCGGAACAGATTCGAGAGCCGCATCCTGTAATAATGATTCGGTCAGTCTTTATAATGATGTTTTGGGAGTATATTCGCCAAACTGCATAGTGATGTGCACAGGGGCATGATCCGATAAGGACATAATCCCAATAGAAGCAACCACTACCCAAGTGAGTGCGGCCTGTTGAAACAGTAAAAGTATAATCTTGAGTACTTCTGGTGTACATGGGAAAAATATGTAAAGACTTTACCTTGTGGGTGCAGAAGCTTCCACACATCTGTGAGCTGAAGAGCATAGACAGTTTTCTTAACATGCCTCCATTGGGCATTCGTAAGGGCAGAAGTCCTCCTGGAGGAATCTGGCTGTGGGTCTAGTACCTTATTGAAATCACCCCCGTATGATTAATTGCCCTTTAGCAAAACCAGCTAGTTTAGAGAAGCATTCCTCCAAAAAAAATCTGACCAACGTTGGGGGCACAGAAACTTGCCAATGTAACTAATTGACCTTGGAGTTCCCCCTTAAAGAGAAGCATTCGACCCTCAGCATCGGTGGACTGGTCAACAAATTTCCATTGAACCTGCCTAGTGATCAGAATACATACTTGCTTAGCTTTAGAGTTGCTGGTAGTGCCAATATAACTCAGGAGATAGTGACAGTTAGATAATTTAGCCATCGCCTGTTGGCCGAAATGGGTCTCCTGTAAGAATTCTTTGCGAGTGCCAGCATGCCATAAATCGGTCAGTAACCTTGATCACTTCTCATGGAGATTAACACCCTTGACATTTAGAAAGGTAACAAAGAATGACAGCATTGTCTGACCACACACTGAAAGATTTAGGAGTAAATTGGTGACAAAGAGAAAACAAGCCCACTGCCGAGTAGGTACCCCACCTAGACCAGCACCCAACCCCCAGAAAAATATTCTAGGTAAAAAGAGAAGAGAAACAGAGAATGTGGAAAGAGAGCAGACAAAGCAGGAGAAGAAGGAAACTAAGAATCTGGAGACAAGACATAGGTTGGGGGATAAGGTGAAGTAAAGTATTGAGAAATCTACCTACCAAGTCCCAATCCTCGCCACCCAGGAGAAGGAAGGGACGCAATGGAGCAAGAGAGTGTGTCAAGCAAAGAGGACAGTAGAGGTATGTTTCAAATAGGCAACATAATAGGAGGTTAAAAGGTACATGGTGCATTAGAGTAGATAACATGTAATTCTAAAAACATTTAACATTGCAGGATTCCAAGAGTGTATCGAGAAAAACAGAAAACTGACGCACAGTATCAAAACACAGTGCGTCAAACTCCAAAGGCTGATCTAAAAGGAGCGAGGCAAACAACCAGGGCCCCAGAGCTGCAAATGCAGCCAGGAAACTCCAGTCCCTGCCACAACCTGTGGAGGGGCAGGTGACTGTCAATGTGAATGGCATTAAGCAGAACAGTCACAGGACAAAGTCAACAGTGGTATGACACTTTTTGGTGTGGCGGTCCCGTCAATAGAAGCAAAGGCTAGCGTAGCCAATAGGGACTCGGGGAAATGCAAGTCCAATCGTGTTCCTGGGGAAATAACAGGAAAATGAAAAAAATTGTCCACGAGGTCGAAACAATAGAGTCAGAATCTAGAACAAGGAATGCCTCAGTCCAAAATGAAACTGTCCCTTCGAGGGTCAAGGTGATGAGCTAGGTCAGGGTGGTAACCAGGTTAAATGGAACCATAACAAGCTGTAAGTCATTCCAGAGACGGGTCTCAGACCTTCTGGGCTGCTGTGATCTAGATCACCGCCTCCGCTGTGGCAGAGCTCGCGCAGGAGTGGTCCAATCTGGCGTCAGTAGGATCATCCAGTATGGCACATCCACCACGTCCATCCCCAAGAAGATGAATAGTTCAGGAAGCTGTTGTGGGACATGCAAGATGGTCTCATTATTCTCCGGGATCTGCATAGTAAACAGGTGGCCCCAACAATAAGTGTCGCTAGCACTGCAAATCTGATCAAGAAGGGGCTGAAGTAAATGCCTTTTGTATAGGGTGTGACAATGTCAGGTAAGATGTGTACTCATCATACTCCACTGAGCCTTTCCGCCTTGCTTGGCAAAGGATTTCTTCTTTCAGCGTGTAGAAGTGGATTCTACTAGGGCTGCAGCTAACGATTATTTTCATAATCGATTTAGTGAGCGGGTATACCGGCGTAGACGCGAGCGGCTTAAACAACGTGGGCATGGCGTAAGCGGCGTGCAGCGGCGAGCGGGAAATTTGAATTTTAGCCGATGAATCGACGATGGAAAACGTTGACAACGATTTTAATCGACTTAATCGAATAACTGTTACAGCTCTACTGTTCACCCATGTGTTTTCAATTGCAGCTTACCAGTCCTTAGATGAAGCTGACACCTACCCCTTCCCCTTACATACATCCTCAATTAATCATTTAAGACAAGATTGCGGAGTGCATATGAAAGCACAAGATTTCTAGTAGGCTCAGCAGTTAATCATTTTAATGGATCAAAATAAGAGAAGTTCATTGTTAGGGTTTACATATACTTTCAACTGCGAAGTTTGGAACATAAAATGCTTGTCTCAAATTTAGGTCCCATTGTAATGCATAATTTTCATATTAATTTACATTCTAATTTCTTCCTCCTTCTGCGTCTGAACGTGCCACATTAGAATAGTACTCAATACCTTTTTTGGTTGTGTGAAAATGTTCTACCGCTTCCGCCCAGTGTTTTTTTTTTTTTTTACATTAGATTGGTTTAAGTTCATCCACTGATAAAGTACTTTCTACATCTTAAAACCCTGGGGTGGAAATTTCACGGACATCAAATATATAACACCATAATCAAATACTGTATAACCACTTCTTTCAGTATAAAAAGGCATACATTAACTAAGCTACATTACCAGCAGTAGTGCTTCCATCTTCTTTAAAGGCTGGTTTAAGCTTTGCCAGCCCCTCCAGCGTGGTGCTTGGCCGAATGCCATCATCTTCACTTACTGTGATGGTTTTTGTATTGCCTTGATCATCAGTCACTGTGGTGGTTACAGCAACTATTTCAGCTTTGAAGTGGCCTGCTCTTTGTGCAGCTGCAGCCCTGAAAATTAGAGATCGTGATAAGGAACTCAAAGTAGCAGCCTCCAATGAACAAAAAGAAAATATATTTCTAAGTTGGGCAAAGAGCAATGTGCTAGCTCTGTTACCAATATAAATGCCAGGGGTACAGAGCTGGCAAACAGACTGTTTCAGTTGAAAAGGTCTGGATCACGGAGAGTGAGCGCATCACCCAGAAGTCTTCCAAAAAATTTGCCTTTGCCATATTTTCTGGCATCGTGCCTGTAGCAGGGGCAAAGGACCCTTTTGTGGACATGTCAGATGCATTGGTGGCTCAGTGGGATCACTACACTCCGATACATACTTACCTGCTGGTAAAACGTTTGCCACATCTACTACACAAGAGAGAATTCAAGGACATTCCGGTGATCCTGGCTTCTCTGGATCTGGCAAACTGTTGCCGAAGCATATGCTTTGGAGGGGGGTTCTGCACGGGAGCGGTCACACCAGCTCTTGTGAGGCGGTTCTGGGAGCAGCAGCAGAAAAGATATGACGTTGCAGGGAAAGCGGTTGGGGGAGAGCTAGGGAACTGACCATTCCTGAAATGGTCAACTTAGTCAATCAAGTTTAAATGCAAGTATGTGATAAGCTTTACTATTCTTTGCTTTTAACAAACATTTTCTTTCCTAACTGATGGGGTCTCTTAAAAAACAAAAGCAGTACTGTCTTCATGGTTTGGCAGTCTACATAAGGGCCCATTTACACCATAACAATGCACTGCTCACATGTGTTTAAGGTGCCATTCACAATGGATGGCACTGCAGCACACAGACACGCATTACGTGCTTACCATGCATTGCAGTATCACACAACAACAACACAGCAACTACTTATACAAAAGAGAGCAGTAACACACACACAGCTCGCCTAAATTCTTTGTCAGTAATGATGAAAGAGTGACATGAAAACTACTTGCTTATGTAATTATAAGAAAAGGTGTAATTCTAAAAAATATGTTGGGACCTTCACAATTTGTTTTGTGAAATTCGTTAAAAGGACACATGATCAGCAGTTATTCTGAGATAACTGCCAGCTTTAGGAGGACTTGGACACAAACAAATAACAATTTAACCAGCCAGGTTTAACCCCCTACCTCTCCCAGCATGCTTCAGTTTTATAGAAAAGCAGTATGTAGGCGTAGATCATAAAACACAGGAGGGTTGGGAGCTGCATCCCTTAAAAAAAAGATTAAAGGACAAAAATCCTGTCTTCTTGATTGTTCATTAAGGGACACAGGATCAGTAATAATTCAGAAACAAAAGTCCAGAAGCAGTTCAACTGACGTGAGGGTATCAAGGCAAACCAAAATTTAACAGGCTGAAAAAAACAATAATGATAAACAAGGAGCTGTCTGCAACTCAAACTGCTGCCTGAAGGTCCTAATGCCCAAAGAGGGCATAGGTCCTTATGTCCAAAGATGGCTGAAAACTCTGAAAAGCATTTAATCACGGACCTAGCAGAGAGCACCTTGAGAGGAAAGGGTGGAACCTTATCTTTCAGACCAGCAGAGGTGTGCAAAGTTTGGGGAAAAAAAACTACTACTAATCAAAGGACTAATGCAGGGACCCAATCTACTTGTCATGATACAAGAAATAACTTTAACCCAAATCGTATTAACCGTGCTAAGAAGTGCTTCTCCTTGGTCAGCGCAGTCGGGTGACCATGTTGACCAATGAGTGCTTATAATTTGCGAGCTAAAATCAAAATCCATAGCGCGGGGCTGCGCTGGACAGCAGTATAGATAATACACCCGTACCAGCAGAGAGGAAGGGCCATTCGCCAAAAAGCATAGCGGGGGAAGAAGAGGGGGCCAGATTTGAGTGGGTAATTCCATTTCCCAAAATTACTTGGGAAAGTGAACTCACCACATTGTGCATGTTCGAGACCGCTGCTGCCTGGCTACCACAATATGGCACACAGTGGAATGGGGTCAGCACACACACAATGCCCTACGTGCAAGTTTATTCACATGCAGAGGGCGGGGGCAGTGGGGTTGGTTTTAATTTTATAATTTTTAACTTTATCACTTTTTTCACTTAACTTTATTGCCATCACATACGGGATAACAAGCCCCTATGTGATAGCATTTGGAGGTGACAGGTTCCCTTTATGGAGCCTGCTCTCCAACACAGAAGATCGAGCACAGCATTATGCTCAATCTCCTGTGCAGCTCGACTTGTGACAGCTTAAGACAGGAAGCGTTCCTGTCTCACTGATAGCAAAAAGTTAGGACCGCACTATATAGGAGGTGCCTTGGCGCGGCTGTGCAGCTTTCACATTTTCTGCAGAAGACGTGTATCTAAACCTCTGTTTTTAACCTTAGCGGTGAGACAAGTTTTTCTGCATGCTGGCTGGCGAGTGTGCTGGGAAACTTTTTGCTATTGCTGTTTAAAGCCCTTCCATGTGCACCTTGCTGTAAAGCTGGTAACAAATTGATGTGCGTTTGCCTTTTGTTTTGCCTGTCTCACTGATCACACAGAGCAGATTGGATGTTCTCTGGTCTGCTCCCCGATCTCCATCCTGAAGTTATTTGCCATGGTCTGGGGGACCCCGAAAAACACAGTGGGGAGGTGGGTCAGGGGGAGAAGCAGGCTGCTAAAAGCTTTACAGCCACCCAGATCCACTTGTATAAAACGAGCAGCAGGTCCCCTGCTTGCTCACAGCAGGGCTAAATATAGGAAACCATCTGTCCGGTGCACATAACTGCATGTCCCCGGTGTCGATAGGATTTGCGCATCCCTATACCCCCAAGCCTTCCTCCATCCCCGATTTCCCCAGCGGAACACCTCCCAAAGAGGTGGGGCGGGGGGAGAAGCAGGCTGATACAAGTAATCTAGGTGGCTGTACAGCCGCCCAGATTACTTGCACAAAATGAGCAGTGGCTCCCCTGCTATGCAGCAGGGCTAAATGTAGAAAAACTGCATGTCCCGGGCATCAGTCGATAACAATCCCTGCTAGAACAGTAGTGTAAGGCAGAAGGAATAAGCTTTCAATTTTGCATTTTCAAAGTATCAGTGTGGATAGCAGCTGAATTCTGTGATCCACTTGAGATTTGGAAAGCACTTGAGTGTCAATAGACTCCTTAAACACTGGGGCAGCCTCAATAGACACAGTTGTTGAGTTGAGTACTCAGTGTATCCACAGTGGAAGTAACCCAGTTTTTAATAAAGGACTCCTCAAACCAGTATTGACCAGAAAAATGTTTTAGGAGGAGAGAACATTTTGTAAGGATTTTCCCAATCTCCATATAAAAACATCCATACGTAAAGAATGCACCGGGGAAGTTTTAATAGTTTTTACACATTGCAGAGATCCTAAAACTATTATCAGTAGTTTTGGATGCAACAGGCCGTTTTTATCTTAAGTCTCACACTACGTCAATAAGAACCAATATGGTACCTTTAGAGCCTGGGGGTATTGGCAGCTGGCTGCTGTTCCACAGGAGCTGGTTAATTTAAAAGGGATTTATGAGACTACTCATCATATAGGGTACCAGCAGCAAAAGGTTCAGAGGCCACAATGGTTGTAGGAATGTCAGATAAATATTCTGGGAGGAAAAACCTAAAAGTGTGCTTACAGCCTCTACGACCAAAGCCTACAATCATAGTGGCAACTTTATTTATAAAATCCAACATGGCTGCTGAGAAATAATCCCTGGATAAGGTAGATGAGGATGCTACACAGCTTCTCTTGCACTTCGGATCTGACATAATGTACTGCTAACAGTAGTACTGAATGGAGAACACATGCTTGCTACAACTTTCAGATTGTTCCATGAGTTGCTACAAAATCATCCCTGGCCGTGCACCTGTTGAATGCTGCCCGAGCGTGCATCCCGATTCTGTGGAAATGCATGACTCCCCGCCTCCGTTCACATGTGGATTGTTAAAGTAGATGAAATATACCGTATGGAGGACCTTACCTCCACAGAGGGCAAGTTCAAGTCCACTTGGAGTCCATGGCTGGCCTTCCAATACTCAGAGACCTACACCCGGGAAATGTTGTTTGACCCCCGGGCTGGGGCTGACTGTGACCCCCCCCGATGTTAAGCCCAGGGCCGCCTACTTTAGACGATGTGCCTGAGGGATAACCCAACTTCTGTCCACCTCTTCCTTACCCGTCCTTACTATGCCCTCTCTGGTCTGTTTTCCACCAAATTACGCGTGTCGTTTTCTCTACCCTTTCCTTTTCTCTACCCTTGTCCATCTACTTCCTTCACTTCAGATACCATCCACGATATTTAATTATTGCAGTATTAACCAGAGTATGCTTTATGCCCCCGCGCGGCGCAGGATTCTATACCTTCCCTCGTGACTCTTTTTAAAATGTGTACCAGCAAAGATGGGGATGCATATGCTCTTTTAATTTTGACTATGTTGAATCTGTTATGCATATACAAAGCAGCAACGATCCACTCTAATGTAATTTGGGCTGGAATGGTCATCCTTGTCCTGTAGTACAATATTCACATTGTTCTGGATCTGATATGACACCAAGGGTAATGCCATGGCTTTAGACCTGATAAGTGCTGCGCAGCTAAAATGGGACAAAGTCCAGGAAGGTGTTTCAAACAGAGCCCAGTGCTCCAAGGCCACATTCGAATGCAGGACCTGCATTTTCAGTGTGGCGAGGTCCGGGTCTGGCCTCCAAAGCCATGCTGAGGATTAGCCAATCTAGAAAGCTGCAAATAGGTGAAGTCTTTATGAAGCAAAATTATTTTCAAGAAAAATAAGATGGCTGGTAAAAAAGGGTAAACTTTTCTCACTAGAGAAAAAGCCATCCATCCTCTTTGGACACTAGCAAAAAACTAAAGCATGCTGGGAGAGGGAGAGGTTATACCTGACTGGCCAATGCTTTTTTGGTTGGCAGTGTCCAATTCCTCCTAAAGGAGGCAGTATAACCCAACTGTCTCGAATTACTAGTGATCCTATGTCCCTTAATGAACGGTAAGAATGCTTGTTGTCAGGTTGTTATGCTCATCAAGTGGCTTCAAAACTTTCCAAGCCATTGACCCACAACCAGTTTGCTGCCAGTAATCACCTGACCATTCTTTTTCCAAGTCAGTATCTTGGAAACCACTAAAGCCATGTGAAAAGCATGACAACCAGACAAATAACATTTTCAGATTAATAAGTCAGCAGCGATAGTCTTGATATTTGTCACAGCATAGGTTTCTTAAGTAATAATTCCTCATGTCAAACAAATAACAAAGGCCTATATTTAAAAGCAATTCCAAGTTGGGGCAGCCCCAGAAAGGCTATGGAGTGTATTTCCTGAAGCCTGTGCTGTTTAACTTTTGCTCTCAATGCTTCCTATCAGAAGCAAACTTCCAAGGCAGTATTGAATCTGATTGGTGGCTGTGGGAAACTAGGCTTTTTTTGTTTTGGCATCAGATTTTCTGTATACGAGACAAAAGCAATAAGTCTGCAAAGGGGGTGTTTGGGAATACCTTTCCTGCCTCACAAGTAGGCACATTCTAGGATTACCAAATTATTGACAAAATGGACTAGTGTGTAGCAAATGTCTCAACATTTATTTCCCTATTCTAACTGCTGTGTACCTTTAAATAAACCCATCTGTTGCCATGCAACATGCAAAAAGTACTACTGGAAAAAATATTTTCTGTGTTGTACTGTGGCGTACACGGAATGATTCCCTGCTGCCATTAAAAAGAGGACCTTTACAAATATCTTTAAAATAACAACAAACACACCTTTAGAAATGTTTGTATATATAAACAAATACTTTTAGGTAATTGCAGGCTTTGTATTCATTGCATACCTTATTTCTCTTTTCTTTCCCAGTCTTCTGGCAGTGGCCATGTTTACTAAGGGCATATTACTAGCTCTCCTTTTACTTCCTAGATTTCAGGCACATATGACTAGACAGGTGACTAGGACATGTGGCCATGCACATTATCTCAGGGGAGGCAAATGTCTTTTCCCTGAGATCTTGTTAGATTACAGATGAGATTTCCCAGCAAGCCTCTGCTGATGACAAAGCAATCCCAGTGTGCATTGCTTTGGCAAACTGAAGTAATTTTGCCCTTTCAAAGCAGAAATTGAATGCTCAGCAAGTGTAAGTATTTAAAAAAATCGCAGCATTTTAGACCGGACATGTCTACGTTATTATTAATCATCATACATAGAGGGATGCATTGGTAGAAGTTGATTTTTGAGTGTAAAGGTCAGCTTTAAAATATGCTAAAATTTGTTTACTTTTGTTGAGATGCCAGGGAAAACATATCTTGTTTCTGTCTGGTGACCCCAAACTGTTCAGCCACATTCTCTGAGGTAATCCTGCAATTAAAGAATTATTAAGACATTATAGTACACTACTTTAACAGACAAACACAATTATTCCAATGGTATATTTAACAGCCCAAAAGGGAGAAAATAAGAGAAGGCATTGTTAGGGTTTGCTATAAGAATTAGATAGTACCATCAACAATATCCTTCAGGGTACACGTAGAACTCTCTAAGAAGCAGTGACCTGGACGTGTGCTTATCAACCTTTGTGAGACCAAGGCCCAGTAAATTCTTTCAAAAAGATTCCATGCCCCAATAGTAGAAAAAAAAGTTTATAAAATAGAATAAATGTATGGGAATGCAAAATATGTACCGTATATACTCGAGTATAAGCCGAGGGGGGCACTTTTCACCCAAAAAAATGGGCTGAAAATCTCGGCTTATACTCGCGTATATACGGTATTTAAAATGTATGATAAAAAAAGATGAAAATGAGTTACTCAAATTTAAATAAACCTTATGGCAGTGTTTCTCCCGGGCTGCAGCTTGACAACTGCGATATTGATCTCAGAGTGTTTATGGAGCCGGGGGACCAATTTTCTGTCCATGCTTTGCCCCTGCCAAACCACAGTTTGTCTCAGTAGCTCCACTGTGTTTATTCACATTTGTGTTGACCGGCTTGGTAGTTGGTGCCTGCCTCAATCTTAGCAGTAAGCAGAACATAGAAGAACTGCAGAGCAGAGTAAAAGAAACATCTCCTCTCTAATCACATATTGAACAATAAACGTTCTGGGCATCGATACATCAGTAAGTCAGTAGCATTAACAGTATGATAAAGGATACATAGGGTATCGATGGTAACTGGTGATTACAATCAACAATTGTATAGACGTGTATGCCAGTCTATCTTAAAAGACAGGATAACCAATGATTGGATAGAAATTGGAGAGAAAGAAAGAATTGAAGAAAGGG
The DNA here is from genome assembly GCF_000935625.1 of Nanorana parkeri. Lineage (NCBI taxonomy): Eukaryota > Metazoa > Chordata > Amphibia > Anura > Dicroglossidae > Nanorana > Nanorana parkeri. Next base: position 214,258 of record NW_017307577.1, read on the forward strand.
ATCCAAGAGAGAGGCTAAAAAGGAAACCAAGAGGGGAGGGAGAAGCAGGGCTGGGGATGGCCTGAGGGGGAAAGTGTGTGGTGATACATATAATATGTAATATGTGGCCGTGAACCCGTGCGGTCCCGGCTTTTTGGTGGGTTTCAGTGATTTTATAGCCCTTTATAGCTCTAAAAGAGAACGAAAAGGTATCCGGCAGTTGTGGGAGTGCCAATTCAGAGAGAAGAGGGTGTTCTAATGGCGAAGAGGAAGAAGGGGAATGTAAATTGTAGAGGAAAGAGTGGACTATATCTACAATCTTGGCTGGATTAAGTCTCAATTCTATAATCGGTGATAGGGTCATCTAAAAGAGAACGAAAAGGTATCCGGCTGTTGTGGGAGTGCCAATTCAGAGAGAAGAGGGTGTTCTAATGGCGAAGAGGAAGAAGGGGAATGTAAATTGTAGAGGAAAGAGTGGACTATATCTACAATCTTGGCTGGATTACTAGGGTAGGAGTCCCCTGAGACTCAGAGCCTATAGGGTCGTGACGTAGGGTCTGTCTTAAGGAGTCCAGAGGCTAAAAAAGAATCAGGCTTGTCAGCCTTCAAATAAAAAAGATGTTTTATTGCGTCTGATTGATTTCTCTGCCTGGTGGGCAAGATGTAAATTAAAAGGTTCCTACGAGCAGTGTCTAGAGCCGATTTGTTCAAAAGAGTGGTCCTACATTGGAATTCTTGATCATAGAACTCTTGTTCAATGCAATGAAGACTGGTAAAAAATTTTTTTTTTTTAAAGGACAGAAGTTCTAATGCAATGTCCCTCATCACCACCTTATGCGCCTCCCATACGGTCAACATAGACGTGTCCGGGACACACGGTCACGGCTGGAATGCTTGTGGCAGTGTACAGCACCGCGGTTTCCCAAATTGACTTTGAATGGGCTTTTGAGGCCGGTGCCAGCATTGGCAGTCTGCTTCATTAATTCTGTTATGTAGCAGAATAATTGCCACATGTAAGCTGGAGGAGTAAAAAAAAATCCATACAAAAAACATGGGGGAAGAAGAGGGACTGATGGCATGGCCGTGAAAATCTCCAAAAATCTCTCACTGAAAACAAATAATGTTGTTTGCGATTAACCAGACTGAAGAAAAAAAAAAAGGAAAACCTCCAAGGCATTTAACAGGGTGCTCACACGGCTTGACCAGTATGCGAGCCTGACACAGGGGACATTCGTCGGCGTATAGTTGATCGATCCCTCTGCGTGAAAGCGGAGGGAGGAGGAGTGGATTTATGGACCGGTGAATGGCTACGACGAGCAGGCAACACTGGGAGTAGCTGGAGGTGAGTAAGACGTCTCCTGAAGGTTCAGGGTATTCAGGTGATGCTGCACTGATTCCACCGCAGTGCCAGAATACGTGCGGCCGTTATAAGAAAAAGGAAAGCCAAAAAGGAAAGCCCCAGGATATGGGATATTACGGGCTTGCAGAATCCTCAGTACTGGCTTCATTTCCCTACTCATGGCAATGGTGGAAGTGGCCAAGTCTACAAAGACTTGATAGTCGTACCCCTGAAAATGTAAGGAGGGACGAGCCCAGGTTGCTTAAAGATCCTAAAATCATCTCTGAATTGGTGCTGACACTGTCCTTTCTTATGGAGGGTGGCTACTTTTGTTCCCCATGCTCCCTGTGTGTGTTGTAAAGTAGCCACCACTCCAAGCTCGCTCCTGTGATGGACTACAATCTCATGTTTAGTTTACTAATATTTGTATTGAGATTGTAGTCCATCACAGGAGTGAGCTTGGAGCGGTGGCTACTTTAAAACACACAGGGACCATGGGGAACAAAACAAAGTACACTGTCGGCACCAATTCTGAGATGATTTGATGATCTACAGAGCCGAGTGATACGCAAATAAGATACATTTTTAATAATAGGTTACTTGTATGCATTTTTAAGATTTAACCGCTGAGTTTAATGTCACTTTTAAGCGCAGTGCAGATCTATCTACAAAGCCAGCACAAATGTTAATAAACTGAACAGCGCTCATGACTGTGACAGCAGTAGCCATCAAGCAGCAGTTCATGGGGGAAAGCATTCAGTGTGGGCGGACACAAAATATATCAGCTAGCTCTAAAAAACACTCTCAGACCACTATGAAAGTAGTCAAGCTGCAGCCCAGCAGGAATGACACAAATAGGACAAATGTTTGCAGTAATCACAATGAAGTCCATAAAGTAATGGAAGTCTATTTCTGACCTTCTGTTCCGAACTACTTGGTTTGGGTTGCATCTGCGTACACCCAAAGTGCAAACCTATCAGCACCCAATGCATAATGCATAATCTTCTCTTTAACAAGTGCCTTCGAAGAAAAGCATGAGAGTTTCTAGTTAATGAAGCTACCATTTGAACAATTATATGTCTATCATTAGTAATGCTTCCATTGGCACATGATGTGATGGGTCTTGTAATATTAAACTCCCAGGGAAAGCAGTGAAGAGGAAAGAAGCATACTGGAAAGCGAAGCATCTGCCGTAGGAACAATGGCCTATAGGTTTACTCTTACACAGGACGGTATAATACGGTATCACTTAATGCTTACCCCATAGGTATGAGACAGTCCCTTGCTTTGGCATAATCCACAGTACGAGGGCTGATGTCTCCAATATTTCCAACACTTCTTAGGCTCATAGACTCCACCCTAAAATGCACACATACCAACAAAGGATTGTAATTTTCAGCATATACCTATGACAAATTTACCATATTTGACATGGAAGTACATAACCAACCATGGTGAACAGCAGTAGAAAAAAATTAATTCACGAAGACTGGAGTTGATCTACTAAAGCTTTACTAGGAATGCACCAATAATTTTGGCAGTCGAAGAATTTAGGCCAAAATGATACTTTGGGCAAAATGCAGAAAGTTCATTTTGTGCCCAAAAATGCAGTGCATCTCTAGTTTCTCTCTTCCCCGCTGATCGCTGCTCTGTGTCCCATCTGACACAGGTCAGCGCGCAGTGGGGAGAAGAGAAACTGTCAGGAGGCCAAGCAGGGCAGGGAGGAGAGCGCTGTCGATATTACAAGAGGCCGAGCTCTCCTCCCCGCGCTCCCGCTCAGGCTCCTGTGACAGGGAGTCAGGATGGAGAGCGAAATACAAGTGCTCAGCTGAGTGCTTGTAAATAATTGAGGACGCAGTATGTTTTTATTGCGTCCCCATTTTCGCATGAACAGGAAGTGCTCTACATCACTTCCTGTTCATTTATGATTGCGGACATAGTAACTCATACTACAGTACACTCCGTTATCCAGCACCCATGGGGATCAGTAGGTGCCGGATAACTATAGTTTCTGGTTGCTTGAGAGTTAATATTAACTCTGAGGCAACCATCCCCACGGCGCCCCGCTTCCCCCACGCAGACCCAGTCACCTGCCGGCTAGCTTCTGCAGCCGACCGGTGAATGGAAGCAGCCGGGAGCAATAGCCATCCTGCTACTGGCTATTTCAAATTGCAATAGGAGGCTGGCTATTGAAGCCCCGTCCACTGAGCAGAGGAGCAGTCCTAAGAGAGAAAGGACTGTAAAAAGTAAATCGATTTTTTTGGCCGGTTGCTTGAGCAGTGCCAGTTGCTTGAATGGCGCATAATAGGGATTTTACTGTATATCCTCAATTTATGAATGAACAGGAGCACTCAGTCTAGAGGCTTCCTGTTCATAACAGGGGCTGCAGAAAAAGAGATTTAGGGCTCTGTGTCCTCAATCTCTTTTTCTATTTCAAAAGGGAAATATTAGGGGTCTGTTTATACCCCTAATATTTCCCTAAAACCCCCGACAGTAAAGTAAAAAATAAATAAAATTTTAAAAATAATTGTAAAAAAGGTTAGAAAAAAAATAATTTTCGATTTTGGTGCACCACTACTATTTACTTATATACTTGATATTGCTGAATGCATTTAAAGTGATACTAAACTGAGGAGTTAAACCTTAGAAATGTATTCAAGTACCTCAACTATTAGCAAAATTGTACCTTATTTGTGCATCACTCAACTGCAGATCCTCAAATCATCTCTTAATTCATGAGGACACTGTCCTTCCTTCTGAAGGGTGGCTACTTTTGTTCCCCATGGTCCCTGTGTATGTTGTAAAGTAGCCACTGCTCTAAGCTCACTACAAGACAAAACTACTACTACAAATGTGAGATTATAGCCTATCACAGGAGTGAGCTTGGAGTGGTCACACACAGGGACCATGGGGAACAAAAGTAGCAACCCTCCAGAAAAAAGGACAGTGTCAGCACCAGTGGAGAGATTATTTGAGCATCTACAGCTGAGTGATAAACAAATAAGTTACATTTGTGTTTATAGTTAAGGTACTTGAATGCATTTTTAAGATTTAACTCCTGAGTTTAGTGTCAGGTTAAGCCACTAATTATTGTTAATACACTTACTACTATGGTGCCAGGAATGGAAGTGGAAGATTTTAAGAGTAACGTACAACTGCCTTTTAAGTTCATCTCACATGATTGTATTTGTAAACTGTAGGACAATGTGAATCCATAGCAATTAAAAAGGGACATTAAAGTCAAAATTCCCCCCCCTTCCCCCACCAAAGGACTTAACTTAAATGAAGCCTCTTGAGCCGATCATCTTCTTCTTTCCAGTTTTTTTAGGAGTCCTTCCAGCGCTGGTGTCGGTCTCTGATCCAGCGCTGACTCCCGTTTCTTCCTGTCCCACGGAGTCTGTGCGGCTGCACGCTACTGCATTGACTTACCTGTGTCTTTCCTATTCTCCTGGCTGAAGATCTTAACTGTGCGTGCGCCCCCCGTGATGCTTTGCGGCTGCCCAAGAATCTTAGTGTCTTCAGACAGAAGCGCACGGCGGGGACACAGGTTTTTTAAATTTTTTAAAACAAAAGGGTTTTGAACTATATAATGCAATACTTTTTCTTTGATATGGCCTCATTGTACTGCTGCAACTAACGATTATTCTTATAATAGATTATTTTCGATGAACCGGATAAAAAAATAAAATGCCATCCTTAATTTAAAATACACAAATGGGAGTGTTACAAAGTTTACTTCAGAATAAAACTGTATCCACAATTATTTTGCAATCGCACCACAGTGGAACACAGCATTGCGGTATCGCGTGTTCCGTTGATGGCGATCGCACTGTGGACAGGAGGCACGTTTGGGGTGCCATTGAAATGAATGGCACTGCAACGCACATCCAGCACCAAGTGGCTTTATTTCTTTTTTTAACATTTGTTGTTTTTTTTTTTATATTTTTAAATTTTAATGGTTTCTTTTACTTTACTGTTAGGGGCTTTGGGTAAATATCAGGGGTCTAAACAGACCCCCGATAATTCCCTTTAAAAATAGAAGAGATTGGAGGACATATGGTCTTTAATCTCTTTTTCTGCAGCCCCAGACGGGGCGGATGCAATTTCTCAAAACTGGAGCAAACAGAAACTGAAGCAGTTGTCCACAATAACAAATCTGTTTTTTTTTCAAATTTGCTTAGTTAAGCTTTGAAAATGAAACATAGATGATAATTAGTTGCCAGGCAATTAGTTGGCAACTGCTCCAGATTCTGTCAGCTCCAGTTTTGATAAATTCCTCTCAATGTATATTGGTATGGTTAAACAAATATAACATACTAGACTACAAAGTTATTTCCCCTCAGTAACACATTAGTAACACAAGTGTATTATACCATCATTTATTGGGAGTCTCCTTACCCACATGCCAGTCCAATGTCATATGAACCATTTCTGATGCCACCTGTAAGTAATGAAAAATATTTTTCATGTATTATAGAACTGGTAATATGCAGGAATAATGAACAGAGCTGCTTTTCATAGCAACGAAAAAAGATTTAATTGTTTGGACTTTCAAATGTACTAGGAAAATGAAATCTGAACTGTTCGTTGCCGTTTGTAATGGTTGCAACTGTTCGTTGCCTCCATTTTGTCAAAAATACTGTATATAGGGATACTTGAAGTCTCAGCAGAACTTTATACACCAAAACATAATAATAGCCTTAAATTACATCAAGTCTCAGAAAAATGTATAAGCACAACAAGCAGCAAATGGGGAGCATTTGGCACACTTATCTCCTTTTATGGACTCGATAGTTGCTGAGGGCTGGCTCCTAAGGGTCACGGGAGGACGCTAGTATATGTCCTCCCATGACCCTTAGAAGAACTATGGGGAAAACACTTACCCCATTGTTCTCCTTTAAGCAAAACAAATTTCAAACTCACTCATCAACTCAGAACCAGTTTTTAAGCAAGGTGCACATGGAAGGGCTTTATACAGTACAACAGCAAAAATTTTCCCAGCACACTCACCAGCCAGCATGCCAAAAAAACTTGTCTAAACGCTAAGGTTAAAAACAGAGGTTTTAGATACACGTCTTCTGCAGAATATGTGAAAGCCGCACAGCCTCGTCAAGGCCCCTCTGTGTAGCGCGGTCCTAACTCTAACCTATGAGTCTTGGAGCACATGTAGCAAAAGATAAAATTGGTTGCAGGTTCGCCAGGAGGCAGCCCAACCCCTTTAAAGGCACAGGGACACGCAAGGGACCCCATTCATCACAACAGCAGCTGAGACCCCAAGTGTGTCACTGCATCAAATCAGTGAAGCAAAACAAATGGCAAACGCACTCATCAACTCAATCATTTTTTTCTGTTGTACTGTATAAAGCCCTTCCATGTGCACCTTGCTTGAAAGCTGGTTAGGAGTTCAGATTCGCCGTTTAGATATATATTTTTTGGAATACACTGGGGAGCTGCAGACTCTTTCGGTTGACGAATTGGAGTATTGGAATGGATGAAAGAGGAAGATCACAGGATATTACCACACATGCTGTTCTGAACCGTCCTGAAAAAAGGGTCCTACTTTCTGGTGAGTGGGGATCTTTACACGATTTAAACATGATGGAATATCGTGATTGGAGTGATAAGAAAACAGGAATTGAAGAGTGTTTTGTCACTTAGACTTTTTTTGTATTGGATATTTATTCATTTTTATTTTATATATTTTTTCATCTGTGGACTACTATTTTGTACACGGTTTAGATTATTTTGCTAACATGTCATTCATTGCATATAATCACTTCATGGCATAGGTCACGGCTCAAAATGTAAAGTCCTGAGCTACTAGCCAGGCCTTAAAAGTTAAATCGCCACCAGTTGCCCCACCTAACCCCTACCCTGCCCCGGCATTAACTCCGCCAGGTCAGCGGTGTGACGCACAGTACAGAAGTCAGTGGTGCAATGCCGAATACAGAGGCCAGCTGTGTGACGCACAGTACAGAGCTCAATAATGTAAGGCACAGCGCAGAAGTTAGTGTAATGCAGAGGTCAGTGTGACGCAGAGGTCAGTGTGACACACAGTGTTAGGAAGAAAAGTGACTCGCAGTGCACTGAGCTGATGGTTTTCAGGTGCCTCTTTTTTCTCCTGGTGGTGGTGGTGGGGGTGCGGTACAGAGATCCTCCATGTATCCTCCGACAGTGTATCCTCACTGTCTCTGCGGTCTTCCTCCCAGCCTATGGCAGCTGAGCTGGGTGGAGGAAGCTGCAGAAGACAGCGGAACTGAATGTCATCGACAGGGATAATAGAGATGCAAATGCTGCTGCTATCCCCCTAGCCAGCCCCAGACTCACTCATGTCAGCTGCTGCTGTTCCCTCCGTCCCCCCCAGCCCCAGAATTCTGCTGGCTTACCAGTGTAGTGACACACAGCCACAATTGTACAGCCTCAGGCTCTGCAGCTCAGCCTCCCCCACTGCTTTCTTCTCTGCTGGAAGGTACCAAAACATAGCATATGGACAGGGGGGTCGGACGTACCAACTTTTTCGGACGACGGCGGCGGACCCCGCAAGGAGCAGTCACGGAGCTTGCTGATCCCTGGTCATCGAGGGGGTGTGCCGCCGGCGCGACCAGGGATGGGACACTACCACCACGGCGATTGTTCGCTTCTGTTCTCTCTTCTCCTTCTCGGCCGCTCTGTAGCTGCAGCAGCCGAGGAGAGAAGAGAAGCAAGCGACGCAGCGCTAGGGTCCCATCCCTGGTCCCGCCGGCGGCGCACCCCCTCGATGACATTCCACTCGCCCCCACGCAATTTTCACTCGCTAATTGCGAGGGGCGAGTGGAAATTATGAGGCCTGGTATAGGTGATTGATACGCAGTGCATACACCTGACACACACACTAAGGGTTAATACTAGGGCTGCGGAAATTAACGATTAATCCCTCGATTAATCGTTAATTTTTTTGACCGATCAAAGTTCTTTTGACCGATCAAAGTTCTTTTGACCGATCAAAGTTCTTTTGACCGTACTCACCTCTCCGCCGGCTTCCGGATCTTCCGTCGGAGATCCGGTGACGTCACGGACATAGACGTCACCGGACTCCTCCCCCCTTCCCCAAGTGGCTGTCGGCTAACGAAGGGAAGGGGGAGGAGTGGACCGGAGTGACGTCACATTCTGGCTCCCAGAACCTCTACAGGGCGTTCCATTGTAGTGCAACTTGGGTCGCGACTTAATGACCGAGAACAAATGTGGGTCCTGTGAGGTTACACAGATTGAGAACCACTGCTCTAAGGGTTTATACCTTTTAGCACAGCACACTTGATGTTATAGGTGGTTGATGCGCAGTGCATAGACTTAATACAGTATTGAATTCCCATGTCTCATTGAACCCAAGGTAACTATAAGACACAGTGGTGATGTTCGTGTTGGTGGGAGAAACCGCCAAGCACAGGGAGGGTATGCAAAAACCAACATTCCTGAAAGTGCGGCGAGAAATTTTTCTTCTAAAATCTGTTCAGAAACACACAGTATTTAGCGACGACGGCAGCAGGAGAGGAATTAACTTTCTTCTTTGAGGGGACATACGTTATTCTGTGTTTGATTCTCTTAAAAAGAGTCACTTTAAATCATTATCTTTGCGTCCCAAAGTCACTATGAATAAACTTACAAATAAGGACTTCTATTAGCCAAGCATAGCGCACAATCTACCCACCTGCTATGTTGATGATGGCCTGAAGGCCAGAAGAACACTGTCGGTTCACACAAGATACAGGGACAGTCTCTGGGATTCCACTGCAATGAACACATAAGGCACAAGAAAATGATCAGTTATTATAATTATTGCATTCCAGTATGTAAACCAGACAACAGTACACCATTGTAGCCACAGGTTAGGTTTTACAATATCCTACAAATTGTAAAACCTAACCTATGGCTATGGTCCTGTATCATCCAAAACGACAAGTAATCCTGAGCGTCATTAAGAATTTGAACAAAACATTTTCAAACTGCAGTCCAAGATATTAAAGCTGAACTCCAGGTGAACCGCTAAATGCACATTTGAAATACATACAGTATAAGTATATTTTCTTTTTTTTGTAATTCTGTCAGCTAGCCCTGTTATTCAGTAACATCTGCCTGTAAACACAGTCAGGTCTTGAAGCTCTATGCAGACTACACTGCAGCTAAGCAATACAGTCTGGCCCAGAACCCACCCAAGCCTGTGACATGTGACTTGATTTGCAGTCTTGGTGGAAGGATCCACTGCTTGATGATACCCGCAGACATAAATTAGCAGAGCCAGTGACATGTCTCTTAGCTGAAGAACCACGTTTAAGCCCCGTGGGCCAAAGGTGACTGTATTGGAAGGGGGGGGGGTTGTGAAAATAGTCAGCGTGAGTCTCACTTTGAACAGAGGATAGGACTATGAAATGCTAAGAAAATAGAGTGTATCTAGGAATGAGGGTCAAAACCAAAAAGGACTGCAGCTAACGATTATTTTCATAATCGATTAGTTGGCCGATTATTAAAATCGATTAAACGGAGGAGGGGAAAAAAAGGCTCCAGTGATGGACTACTAGTTTGTATTGAGATTGTAGTCCATCACGGGAGCAAGCTTGGAGCGGTGGAAGTAAAAAAAAGTGTGGTGTGCAATATAGTACATTATACAGCGGTGCAGTGCAGAATACCAGCAGCTATAGAGGAATGTAGCAATAGTACATTATACTATAATGTACTATTGCTGGGATTTGTAGTCCTCTGTAGCTGGCGTTATTCTGCATTGCACTGTATATAATGTATTATTGCGGTGATTTGTAGTCCTCTATAGCTGATTAGCAGGTGGTATTCTGCAGTGCGCTGTATAATGATTATACGGCGAAATGCAGAATACCACCAGCTATATAGGAATACAACAAATGCCAGCAATAGTACAACATTATACTATAATGTACTATTGCTGGGATTTGTAGTCCTCTGTAACTGCTGGTATTCTTCATTGCGCTGTATAATGATTATACGGCGCAATGCAGAATACCACTGACCAGTTATAGAGGAACTACAAATCACAGCAATAATACATTATACAGCGCAATGGAGAATACCACCAGCTATAGAGGAACAACAAATCCCAGCAATAATACATTATACAGGCTGCTTAATATATTATTGCTGGGATTTGGTGTTCCATCGACTAGATAGATATATAGCTGGTGGTATTCTGCATTGTGCCGCTGTATTATACAATGCAGAATACCATGCACAATACAATGCAGAATACCAATGTATAATACAGCGGCACACTGCAGAACACCAGCAGCTATAGAGGAACAACAAATTCCAGCAATAATACATTATATAGGCTGTTGACAACATTTTCCATCGTCGATTTTAATCGATTTAAATCGAATAATTGTTGCAGCTCTAGTTCTAATAATATAATGCAAGATAATTTGAGGCTTTGAGAAGAAAAAAATTGGTTGTAAAAGTAACTTCTTTAGCCACCTTACCTCTTTAGAGTGGAATTTGTTGTCTCATATGCTCTAAGTTAATTACCAATCCAAATTGTACGGAGTATATTGGTGGTTTTATTGTTTATTCGTTAACCTAGAGGGATCTGCTGCGATGAACTCACAGGAACAAGGCTGGCAGGGTACTTTGATTTCAGCTGTGCAACAACTGTCCAGGTAGGCCCCTGCAATGAGCCCTGGATGTTGACATCCTATTTCCATAGGACACTAAGATAAAAGCTATGCAACAGGTGTGAGGGTAAAACCACTAGAGGAAGATGGTCCATTTATTCCATTTTCACTCAGGAACAAATTGATCAGCAATACATGTGACTTATCAAAACATTCACTGGTGGTGAATCAATCACTATAAATTTTAAAAACATGTACCTGGAAGATTCACTTGCAGTGAATTTGTAAATGTCGGATTCACTGTTTTCCAAATATGCCCCTTAAAGTTACCTCCTTCTGTGGGCTAGAATATATCCACATGCATATAACTAAAGCTTTTCTTCAACTTTAAAATGTAAAACTACTAATTAAGAGAGGATTACAAAAAGGTGGATGTTACTTTATTACCCCATAAAGTAAGTATTTTGTGGCCAATAAATGTAACATGCACAAACATTTTGTTTTCACTTTACTATCACGGGCTCCACTTCAATGACTGGAATGAGGCTTCCAGAACTATGCCTCCCCCCCACCGTTTTTTTACTACGGCCGGCCCGGAGGCAGTTAAAGAGGAACTTTACCTCTATGCTTAAAATGAGAACAAAGGCACCTATACAAATGTTTGGTAATGGCAATCTAGAAACAGATACTTCTAGATAATTGCAGGATTTTCATTCTTAGCATACCTTATTTTTCTTTTCCTCCCCATTTTTCTTAAGGTGGACATTTTCCTAAGGACAAATTAATTAATTTCCCTTTCCTGGAACTCTAGCACATGTGACTAGGACATGTGACCATGCACATCATCTTGGGGGGGGGGGGATGCCTTTCCCAGAGATCTCATGAGATGTTGCAGTTTACAGATGAGATTTCCTACCAGTGCACTGCGATATAACCTTCCCATGATGCAACATGGGAGCACAGGCTACATCAATAATACAACCAGGAAATGGGTAAACTGTAATTCCAAGTAAAAGAAAAATATGCTTATTTAAGGTGACACTAAACTCATGAATAAAATCTTAAAAAAGCATTCAAGTACCTTAACCAATTTAAAAAAAAATTAGCTTATTTGTGTATCACTCGGCTGTACATCCTCAAATCTTCTCTGAATTCCTGCTGACACTGTCCTTCCTTCTGGTGGGTGACTACTTTTGTTCCCCATGGTCTCTGTGTGTGCCACCACTCCAAGCTCCCTCCCATAGTGGACTACAATCTTACAAATTAGTAAACTAAACGTGAGATTAGGGATGAACCGATACAGACACTAGTATTGGTGCCAATACCAAGTATTTGGGCGAGTACTCTTACTCGACCAAATGCTCCCGATACTGGAACTTCCGGTATCAGAAAGCCGGGTACTGAGTCATTACATGCTACCCGGTTTCCTGATTGGCCAGGAAGCTGGCTCCATCCTCCCTCCTTGCCAGGGAGCATGGAGTTGGCTTCCCAGCCAATCGGGAAGCGGGTAATGACTCGCCTTCTGGATTCCTGATTGGCCGGGAAGCTAATATCTTGCTACCTTGTCACTTCCGATTGGTCACCAGCCATTACACGCCGCCCGGCTTTCTTAACAGGACTTCTGGTATCGGAAGTCCAATCACCTGGTGAGGGAGAACGAAGCCGGCTTCCAAGCTAATTAGGAACCCGGCGGCGAGTCATTACACACGCCCGGCTTCCTTAACCACCTCCGGGCCGGCCGTAGTAAAAAAACGGCTGGCCCGAGCTCTCTAGATCCGAGCGGGCATCTTTAGACGTCCGCTCAGACAAGCTGCTGGGCGCGCGCGAGCGGGAAATGGCCGAAAATTTAAAAACAGGCAGCGATGCCTGTCACCATACAAGCGATCCGCCGGCTGTAGAGCCGGCGGATTGCGTGTATAGGGTGCCGATCGGTCCCGTCCCCCCCCATCCGCGGCCCCTTCCGCCGTTGTACCGCTGATCCCGGGCTCCGCTGTGCCCGGTGCGAGCCCGGGATCAGCATGTCGCTTGTGACACAGGGGATCAGAGAGAGCTCGGTACACGAGCTCCCTCCGGTCCCCTCTCCTCTGCAAGAATGCGGAAGTGTTGTATAATACATCACTTCCGCATTCTTGTGTCACTCTCCAGCTTCAGAAGCTGCAAAGAAGCTGATGGAGCAGATCTCTGCTTCATCAGCTTCTTTTGGGGGGTCCTAGGTGACATTAGGGGTCTTGGAGACCCCTGATGTCTCCATAAAGAGGACCTGTCACATATTTTGCTATCACATAGAGGGGTTTTTATTAGCCCCCGTATGTGATAGCAATAAAGTTTAGTGGGAAAAAAAAAAAGGAAAAAAAAATTAAGTCCCCCCCCCCAAATTTAAAGTTACACCATAAAAAAGAATAAAACAAAAACAAAAACATTTTTAAGTCCCCCACCCATACATACAGGCATGCAAACATGCGTCGGGGGAGCATACGTGCAAAAAAGACGATTGAACTGAAAAATGGCCTGGCCAGGAAGGGGGTCTAAACACCTGGTCTTGAAGTGGTTAATAGGACTTCCGGTATCGGCAAGTACCGGAAAAAAAAATATCGGTACTTGTACCAGATAGTGAAAACCCGGCATCCGTGCATCCCTACGCGAGATTGTAGTCCATCAAGGGAGCGAGCTTGGAGTGGTGGCTACTTTACAGCTCTCACAGGGACCATGGGAAACAGAAGTAGCCACCCTCCATAAGGAAGGACAGTGTCAGCACAAATTCAGGGATGATTTGAGGATCTACAGATGAACGATACATTAATAGGCTACATTTTTTGTTAATAGTTATGGTACTTAAATGCATTTTTTAAGAATTATTAGATGCAAATGTAAGAGGTTTTCCTGAGTTGAGTGTCACTAACTAATAAAAAGGTAAGAGGTTTTCATATCAGCATTCAGGGCAGAATGCTGATGTGATTTTTAGTGAGGGGGGGGGTAAAGGTCCACTTTAATAATTGACTACTGAGGAACTATCACTGGTTAGCAGGGAGTAGTAGGTAGGTGGGGTTTATCTGTGGGCATGGTTCACCTTCCCTCCCTCCCGCAAACTTCACAAACATATGCCCTTGATAAAAAAATAGATACCAGGATCCAAGAAGAACACACAACAGACTATTCTGGCAAAGAAAAGAAAAAGCAGTAAACACTTTTTATTGTGTGCTATGGAGTAGCAATTTGACTTTGGGTAACAGATTTCATTTGAAGTGTATGTCAGTGCAAAAAAAATAAATAATAAAAATAAGTTACTCTCCTTGAGATAACACATGAAGGGCCTGTTCACACCATATGCAGTGTGTTCTGGTCGGAAGACACTGCATCGCATTGCGGACGCTCAGTATTTCGTGGGGCCGGAGGGGACTTGGCTGGCCATTGAAGTGAATGGCACCGTAGCCATGCCCTCTGTAGGGCCATTCATACTGCAAAAATCTGTGAGAGGAATTTATCAAAACTGGGAGCATCTGTACATGGCAACTGATCAGCTTCTACGTTTCATTTTCCAGGCTTAAAATGTATTTCCATTTTTGCAGTCCAATTTGAGATTGTGTTGATCTGATAAGCTGCATTAACAAACTATGGGCTAGCCACCTTAGACCCCTCATCCATTACAGCCCCTCCTAACATTTCAAAGAGGCAGAAGAAATGTTAACCCTTAAAACCCTAACCTATGTAAAAACAAATTCAACTTGGTGTTAACCCAATTTGGCTACGAAAGTGGAATTGAAGATAGAAGCTGATCGGTTACTGTGGGCAGAGTGTAGAATGTGAGAAATATTAAAGAACTCCGGGCTTATTAAACATTAACCCTTGCAGTGGGGCTAGCCCCACTGAATTTTCATCCAGTGAGATTGAAGGTAAAAAAACAAATGTTCTTAGTATATTTTCCTGTCAAACTGAATGTACAATTAGGTAAATACTGCATTATGGCCACTAGATGGACCATAGGAAATAAGTATCTAATTTACTATGTAAATAAGCTCCATCTAATGGTCATAAGACAGTATTTCTCTGATATTACATCGATTACATTGGGCTTAGAAATTTACTAAGTAGGTTCGTGTTTGCCTTCATCTGCACAGAATGAATATTCCGAGTTTAGCAGTTTATAAATACACCCCAAATAATGAACAGAAACAAGCAAACCCCCCAGAAAAATAAATACCTAAGAAACTGGGCGATTCTAGCAACCAGAGGTCCTCCACCAGGCTGCAGTACATTTCCTACATAGATGAGAAAAACAAATATCTTTTTTTCTAATCAGGTTTTATTTGAGGATTAGGAAATATGCAGAAAAATGCATTTGCAAGATTAAAATACAGCATGGAAACAGTGAACATGCAGAGAAAGAACATCTCGCAGTAAGCTATTATAGACTCTTAGCAGAGAGTAGATGAAAATGGCAGGAGATAAACAGTATGTAAAACACAGTTAACCAGTTGTTGGTGTATTTATTGACAGTCCCATTGTCCACCAGTGGATGGCCCTCTCGGGACAATGTAGCCTATAGTTGCTTTTAGTCTCCAGAGCAGTAAACTCCAGAAATCAGACTAGTAAGGCTGCGTTCACACCTGAGCGTATTTATTTCGCGTTTTTTCGTTCAGTGAAACGCGCGTTTCACTGGCGGTATGATTTTATTCCCCTTATTTTCTCAAATTTTTTTCACTTTCAAACTTCCCGCCGGCACCGCCCCCTGCGACGCGGCCAATCGCAAGGGACGGAACCGAAAGTCGGCAGCCGCCGGAGGACACAGCGGGTATCGCGGACAAGGTAAGACCTGTACGCTGTATTCCCGAGTGTAGCTCGGGGTTACCGCTTTGTTAAACCCCGATCCACACTCGGGAATACCAATGGAAACGCGCTGAAAAACGCCTCAAAGAAGCTCCTGTACTTCTTTGGGCGTAGGGCGTTTTTCAGCGTGTTCCTACGCGCTGTAAAACGCCCAGGTGGGAGCCATGCCCATAGGCAATTATTGGTTTTCACATGTTTAGAGTTTTACAGCGCCTAGGAAACACGCTGTAAAACAGGCCTAACAGTGTAGGGTCCATTCTGTCTAACCAGCAGGCCCATATTTTTCTGAAACTTAAAGTGACATTAAACCCTCAGATTTTTTAACATAAACCAATACTGTAATGTGTGCCTTACTGTAATCCATGGTTGTTTCCCTTCTCTTTGCTGCTCTTCCTTTTAAATCCTCATGTCTTCTCATGCTTGGGGAGAACTTACCTTTTCAGCTCAGGGCCTCTTCCTTAGTGCTGGCTCAGATTACAAGCCTATAGAAACGTATACACAGACACCGTGTATCCATTCCTGAGACAAGGCAGTCTGCTGCAAAACAGAAGTTCTGCAGAGCATGAGAACAGATACAGATTTAAAAGGAAGAGCAGCAAAGAGAAGGGAAACAACCATGGATTACAGTAAGGCGCACATTACAGTATTGTTTTATGTTAAAAAATCTGAGGGTTTAATGTCACTTTAAGCCCCTCTTAGTGTAAGTCAGTATTTGAAAGGTGTGGAATGTATCGGATCAAAAACCAATAGAAAACCTCTATTGTACAGACAATGCAAAAATCACAATAGTCCCAAAAAACCTCCCTCAGGTTAAAAGCAAAAAATTTTGTACACACTGTATTCTGTCCATCAATATACTGTATCAGACTTGTGTCTGGGAAGGTAGCTGGATGGCTTAAAAGGAACAAGATAATAAACAAACAGTTACAAAGTCTAAGAAGATGCACATATGATATCAACTCAGTTCCCTATAAAACACTAGCAGGAGCGGTGAGACAGCAGGAAACGCTGTGTAAATATATAGTACATGACATTTTTACAAAGTCTGCGCTATATGGACAAAACCATTTGATGAAAGATCACTTGTAGTTCTGTCCTGATATTACGGCCGGTTATCCGAGCAATACGATTTCCCGGGTGCTGTGAAAGGAACTGCATGGGTTGGAATCCCTCTCGTTTGCATAGAGGTGCCTCTCCATGCATACATAGCAATGACTTTATAGGCTACTGATGGAGACTTGAACTCGGGATCAATGGATTTATCACGCTCAAGAGCTGATGAATATCTGTAAAGCTGTGGAACGGCTTATTTCACTATCCAAGTATAAAGAGTTATGGACACCGGCACTCCAAAAGTAGAAAAACGTCTTAATGCATCTTGAATGCATATTTACCATGCATGTGTCATGCACTGTCATGAAGAAAACTTTGCTCTTGCATGCACACTTACTGCATTTAAGCTTACCATGCATGTGCCATGCGTTGCATATTCATGCGCCTGTCCACATACCCCTGTGACATTGGCCCCTATATAGAGTTGAGCTACTGGACTGCATTCATATATCCACATGCCATCTATGTGCACCGGCCATCCTTAGCTTTGCCCACAGTTGTATGCCATACACTTTCCCAGTGCCCTAGACTCCTGACGTGAGCTGCACTGCACATTGCAAGTAGATCACAGCAGCGTCCCTCCGCACCGATGACACATCCCCATGATTGCCGATCATTCCCCTACACACAGGGCGAGATGACAACCCCGGCAGCGGCCGTGACAGCGGCGTCCCGACGTTGCCATGGCAACGGATGACACGACCAGTGCCGGCCTATCACCACAGGACTCATACCCGAAGACAACCTAGGGGTGCGGCCTGAGTGTAATGAGCACTTGCTCTCCGGCTGGCCACGCCCCCTGACTCCGTCCTGTGTCTCTGTAACAGCTGCCCTGCAGCCGTTACACAGAGACACACAGCCCCAGCAGGAATACTGCTCAAATCGTCTCTCCATAGGCATGGCACCACCCAGACTTAGCAGCATTAACACGACACAACCCATGAATTATGTTTTGAGCAATCTTTCTATGCATACAGCAACACTGTATTTTGAATTTTGGCGGGAAATGACATCATTGGATCACTTTTGGGCAGTGGTATTGGTCTCCTCACATACAAGGATGTGTATAAATGCTTGTCCATATCTGTTTGTAATTTTCACTTGTTCTGCCTGATGAAGGGGATCCTGTGTGACCCCGAAACGTTGCAATAAGTGTATTGTTGCATGATGCGTCAATAAAAGACGTTTTTCTACTTTGGAGTGCCGGTGTCCATAACTCTTTATACTTTGCCTGGACGGTGGCCATGCGTCGACTACTGATGCACCCAACCCATTCATCAAGGATTTAGCGGTAAGGAGTGCAATGGGTACACTGACTATTATTTCACTATCCAGGCTCCTCTCAGTGCCTTGAGTGTTCTGAACCTACAGGCTGCTGATGGATTGACTAATATAAATTGTCCAGGAGCCAGTGAAGACTCCTATAGCAGTGAATTGGCTTGATCTCCCTGGTGTGTATATGTCCTTTATTTGCTGTGTTATTTGTGCATGTCAACAGCTGAAGATCTGGATTGCATCAGCGACACAATCGGGTAGAAATACTATGGTAATTTCTATGGTAATTTCACTGACTGAGTTTTACAACTGATACCCATTGATTTTACTGAGCTAGATCAGTGCTTCCTAAAGTGTGGGTCGCGACCCCATATGGGGTCCCACAAGTGAACAGGGGGGGGTCGCGATCTGAGTCCCCGGCCAGGACCGCCATCAGGGGGGTATAGCCGGTACTTGTGTGAGGGGCCCAGGCGGCCTGGGCTCCAAGCAAGATTTTTATTTTCGTTTAATGTGCAGTGTAGTGTAGTTTTTAAGGTCGCATACCCCCCACCTCTGTGCACTTGGTACCTTCCTGAGCACGTGCATGCAGGAAGGTTTTTTTTTACATTGACGGAGCTTCCTTTAACCCAGCAGAAGTGGAGCACAGCTGCTGGAGGTAAAGATAAGGAGGGAGAGGGGGCTTATTAGTAGGTTTAAGAAGGCCTGAGCTAGATGACTGTGCCAGTGTATATTTATACAGTGTTTCCTGCTGTCTCACCGCTCCTGCTATTGTTTTATATGGAACTGTGCTTATGGATACATCATATGCACATCTTCAGAGACTTTGTAGCTGTTTATCATCATCTTACTTTTTAGCCATCCAGCTACTTTCCCAGGCATGGGTCTGATGCAGTACAGGTGGCCCACGGTTTGCGCCAGTTCCGTTTGTGCCATTTCAAAATAGCGCCCTTTTTCAGCAGTCACGTGGTTGCCATTGAAACAGCAGCTCCACCTAGTGTATCCTTTCTCCGCAGACCTCAGCGGCAGAAGGGTACGCAGAGAAACACTATACAAATGGTAAAATACTAACATTACAGTACTGTGCAGAGTCGCCGGTGGCTGGACCAGGGCACAGGTGAAGGATCGTGGCTCGGGAAGAGGCTCTGAGCAAAAACTGTGGACACCTACATAGGCATATTTGGAGGCAGGGGTGCAAATAGAAATCACAGGGCCCCATA
Source organism: Nanorana parkeri (assembly GCF_000935625.1). NCBI lineage: Eukaryota > Metazoa > Chordata > Amphibia > Anura > Dicroglossidae > Nanorana > Nanorana parkeri. The sequence continues at coordinate 233,616 of NW_017307577.1, forward strand.
GCAAAATTTTGTATGGGGCTCCCCAAACCGCTCCCCACCCAAAAAAGTACCCACCTGCAGAACACGTTCCCGTGCCGTCTCCTTCTCTTGAGCTCTGCTCCTGCTGGCTCTGACCTCACAGCCGTAGAACCGATCATTTCGACTCTCAGTGCTGCAGAGCCCGCCATAGACCCCGCACATACTAGAGACCCTGCAGAGCACACCTGAAACCCCACACAGCCCACCTAAGAGTGACCTTGCAGAACCCACCTGAGTCCCAGAAAATACCAGAGACCCCACATAGCCCACCCGAGAGGGACCCTGCAGAGCCTACCATAGACCCCGCAGAACCCACCTGAGACCCAGAAAATATCAGAGATCCTGCACAGCCCACCCGAGACCCCACGAAGGCTGCTCCTATATACGAGAATCAAAAGGGTGGAAATCTAAAAACAAAACAAAAAAAAACAACATAAAAGACAACAAAACATACCTAAATATTTTAAAATAGTCCCTAGCAAAGGGCGGGAACCCTGCTGTCCTGGAAGACTACTGGAAATACCGGTAAGTCTAATGCGGATTGAATAACAAGAACTTATCAGGGAGGGATTACAGCTTGAAGAACTTTTCTCTTGAAAGCCTGATCCTGTTAAAGGATCTAGCCGATAGCTGTCCGATCTAGCTGTTAAAAGATCTCGCTGATAGTGAGTAACAAATGTAGAGAAGCTTGACCATGTGGCTGCCTAACATATTTGTTCTGGAGAGGCACCAGCTTTCTCAGCCCAGGAAGTGGCCAGTGCCCTGGTGGAACGAGCATTTACTAGGATAGGTGAAGGACTTCCCATCGAGTAGTATGTTTCGCAAATAACAAGTCTAATCCATCTGGCAATGGAAGATTTTGATGCCTGGTATCCCCTACTTTTGCCCGAAAAGAGCACAAACATGGCATCCGGTTTTCTATTATCTTTTCTAGCTTCCTGGTAAGCGAGAATGCAGTGCCTAACAGGACAATAAAATTACCTTTCCTTACCATTAGAAGGAATACCACAAAAGGTAGGCACAATAATTTCCTGAGATATGTGGAATCTAGAAGCGATTTTAAATAAAAAAAACTGGGACAGTCTTGAAGATAAACAGGTCCAGTCCCGTAGAGTTATCGAGTTGCAGGCCCTTTCTGTCAGAGCCTTTTTTTGCAGTTTTTCTGAAAAAAACTGCAAAAAAGGCTTCACCAGAAAGAGCCTACAACTCACTAACTCTACGGGCAGAAGTGATAACCACTTGAGGGTAAGTAACCTGAGGGAGGATACCAAAAGGGGACTTAATGAGACCCTGTAATATTATGGATAAATCCCACCTGGGACAGGCTCTAACTGTAACTGGTCTCTATCTTGTCAGGGCCTTAAAAAAAAATCTAGAAATAAGGGAATAAGTTGCCAAAGGAAACTAAACAAAATACTAAGGGCTGCAGAGGGAACTCAAAGCTAACCCTCTGTATGCCCCATCCTGCAGAAAATCTAGAATCGCAGCCAAGTCCTGAGTTCTGGCACATGACTTGAGCCAGGAATTGAAGACTTTCCAGGTTTTACCATACATTTTTGTAGTAACAGGTTTCTAGACTTATACAGCCTTAGACCTCTATCGATTTAGAGAAAAGAACTGACTCGCCTTTGAGTTCTTTTGGGAAGTGAATAGGTCACTTGCGGAAGCCCCCACTTCCTGACCAGCAGCAAGAAGACTTCTGAATTCAGACACCATTCCACCTGGTGAATCTGATGTCGACTCAAAAAGGCTGCCAAGATGTTCTGGGAGCCCTTTAGGTGTACCTCAGACAAAGAAGCCAGGTTCCCCTTTGCCCAAGCAAAAATGTCTCTTGCCACTGACTGAAGGACAACTCTGAATACCTCCCTGTTTGTTTATATAAGCTACTACCGTAGGATTGTCTGAGAGAACTCGGAGATGAAAGACTTTGACCATTCCCTGAAATGCCCAGAGGGATTTTAAAAAAAAAACGTGTTTAGCTCTCTCCAATTGGAAGAGGCCTTTGATTCTAAAAACGTTCACTGCCCCTGTGCCATCTGACCTTCTAGGTGAAAACCCCAACCCCAGGTGCTGGCATCCGTAGTCAGCACTTTGGACACCTAAAATGTCCAAGTTAGTCCTACTGATAAATGGCCATGGGCTCTACACCACCAAAGACCTCTCCTTATCCTGGAAGGTATGCTGACCACAGATTCCAGACTTTCCTGTGTCCGATTCTACACTTTAAGAAAGAAAAACTGAAGGGGTGCATTAGTAAGAACTCATTTGGAATATGCAGTTCAGTTTTGGGCACCAGTTCACAAAAAGGAGGTTGAGGAACTGGAGAAAGTGCAGCAAAGAGCTACTAAACTTATAAGAGGCATGGAGGAGCTCAGCTATGAGAAAAGATTAGCTGAACTGAATTTGTTCTCTCTGTAGAAGAGGCGATTAAAGGGGGGATATGATCACTATATATAAATACATAAAATGGTTTATATTGTGAGCTTGGTGCCAAATTATTCACTTTAAATACACTGCAAAGGACAAGGGACACTCTTTGCGTTTGAAGGAAAAGAGGTTTAAAGAGGTTTTGCATACGGAAATAATTCTTCACAGTTTGAGCTGTGAAAATGTGGAATAAACTCCCCCAGGAGCTAGTTCTAGCTAGCTCAGTTAACGGTTTGAAAAAAAGTCTGGATGTATTCCTAAATGTACAGAATATTACTGGATATTGAGTTCCTATAGGTATATTAAGCACCAGAGATTGTTGATCCAGGGAATATCTGATTGCCTTTTGGGATCAGGAAGGAATATTTTTCCCCTGTTGGAGCAAATTGAACCATGCTTTATAGCCTTGGTTCTCAACTGGTGGGTCGTGACCCAAAAGTGGGTCGCGACCCCATGTCCTGTGGGTCGCCAGATGCCTTCCACTTTTCTAGGTGAGCCTCCCCTAGAGAAGCAGTCAGTTCTCACACCGAGCAGCCATTTAAAAATATGATGCCCGGTGCCGAGTGTCGACTTGAGATGGGGTGAGGTGCGGCTATGGCCGCAAGGGAGCTCTATTCATAAGTGCATTGCTTAGAGCTCATCACATTGTGGCTCCTGGCACCTCTACAGGGCACGCACGAGAGCTTTACAAGCAATACACATATGGATGGGGCACCATCACAGCACAGCAGACCACACTGGACCCCAGGTTGAGGATCCGCTCTAATTTCCTTAATGGAAACCCAAACGCACCTCCCATCCACAGTTCGATTGCCTGCACCGGAAAGCGCAGTACCGCGACATGGAACATTGCAGTGCAACTTGGGTCGCGACTTAATGACCAAGGACAAATGTGGGTCCTGAGGTTACCCAGGTTGAGAACCACTGGTTTATAGGGTTTTTTTTGCCTTCCTCTGGATCAACAGTTGCTAACTGTGGGCATAGCATTCTGTTTAGGCTTTTCTTCCCATATCTCTAGAAGTTGAATTCGATGGACATGTGTCTTTTTTCAACCTGACTATGTAACTATGCAAGGATGAGCCTATGCGAGAGAGATCCGAAACAGCCAGATCCTCAGGCTTGCAAGATTTAACAGAGATCCCCTCAGCAGCTGACACAAGCAGACTAGAGTGGGCTAAAGGTTGGAGCCTTAAAATTATCCAAAATTGACCTGAACGAGTGGAATGTGGATGCTAACTCTTCTTTGACTAAAGGCAAGAGGTTGCTAAGTCGACTTGAGATGGGGTGAGGTGCGGCTATGGCCGCAAGGGAGCTCTATTCATAAGTGCATTGCTTAGAGCTCATCACATTGTGGCTCCTGGCACCTCTACAGGGCACGCACGAGAGCTTTACAAGCAATACACATATGGATGGGGCACCATCACAGCACAGCAGACCACACTGGACCCCAGGTTGAGGATCCGCTCTAATTTCCTTAATGGAAACCCAAACGCACCTCCCATCCACAGTTCGATTGCCTGCACCGGAAAGCGCAGTACCGCGACATGGAACATTGCAGTGCAACTTGGGTCGCGACTTAATGACCAAGGACAAATGTGGGTCCTGAGGTTACCCAGGTTGAGAACCACTGGTTTATAGGGTTTTTTTTGCCTTCCTCTGGATCAACAGTTGCTAACTGTGGGCATAGCATTCTGTTTAGGCTTTTCTTCCCATATCTCTAGAAGTTGAATTCGATGGACATGTGTCTTTTTTCAACCTGACTATGTAACTATGCAAGGATGAGCCTATGCGAGAGAGATCCGAAACAGCCAGATCCTCAGGCTTGCAAGATTTAACAGAGATCCCCTCAGCAGCTGACACAAGCAGACTAGAGTGGGCTAAAGGTTGGAGCCTTAAAATTATCCAAAATTGACCTGAACGAGTGGAATGTGGATGCTAACTCTTCTTTGACTAAAGGCAAGAGGTTGCTACATGCAGAAGCTGACTATTCCTTGAGAATTCTTCCAATACAAGACTGGCAAAGAGGCTTGGTATAGGCAGGGTTAGTACCCCACACAGCACACTTTTTCTGAGGTACACTTCTGGATTTGTCTGGGGCTTTGGCTTGCGGAAAAAAGGATCCAAATTAACCAGGAAAAAACTATTAAACCCTAGTGCCATTCTTAACACCTAAAAAACCCACAACCAAAAGGGGTCCCAGGTGAAGCGCAGGAAATAAGAGCATAAGGGGACAGAGAGAAATTGAAGCCGCTCTCCTACCTGAGCTGGGCTTCAAACTGAAGTGCCTGCAGCCACCACCGCCTGTGCTGCCTGAGAAGACTCCGTAGCAGGCAGTGTGCAGTCCGGCGTTCTCACGGCCACTGCCGGAAGAACATATAGCCAGGAAGTTCCAGCAAGGCCCTCCCCTTCATCTGCGCCAAAAATTAGGCCTGGAGCGTGTGACCCCAGGCGCCCAGAAGCGATGTTTCCCCCTACCGGAAGTGACTTATTTCTGTCATCTGGTCAGGCTGCGGACGGCGTGTCGGGGCTACCAAAGAGGTAGCAGCCAGCAGACTTTTTCAGTCTGCACCCACGGAGCCCAGCCAAGGAGAGAGAAAGCACTCCGGTCAAGGCTTTCTGAGGCACGGAAGGAGAAACCAGAATACCTCCTAACACCTTACAGGAGGACTAATGGCAGCCAGAGGTGAGAGAACCAGGGGAGAAGGAAAAACCAGGGCAGCATGTACCCAGGTACCTCCCCCCAAATAAGCACTCCATAGGTGACGCATCTTCTCCGGACAAAGGAAACACATAGCGAGAAGCATCCTGTGAGGGCGGTCTTTTAACTTCTCTATGGTGGCGTATTTCCTGTTTGGGGAGAGGTACCTTCACTTCTCACATACTGTCCTGGAAGACGTCTGGGGAAAAATTTTACTTTTAATACTGTTAATATACACAAAATTTTACTTCAAAAACAAAACTAAACTGCAGTACCTAGTTTTTGCAAAAAAACTATCAAAGGTTTACAAACTTGTAAATAATTTTGGTCTAGTCAGTTTATGCAAAATCCATAGCAAGGAAAAACTGAGTTGCACAAATACTAATCTAACTTAGCATGGTATAGCTCAGAAAATTAAACACCAGACTATAATTGTATATAGCATACTTGGCACGGGAAATGTTGGCTTACAATGTAGCATTTTAAAATAGAAAAAGTCAAATGTCATAAACTAGATTATAATCAAGTTGTTCTCTGCTTTGCTCTAATCTGTTCAAAGGTTGACAATATCTCCTTCTGGCAGAAGTTTGCCTTCAACTTTGTCCCACAAATAGTATACATCAAAATACTGTCAGCACAGCCACCTGCAAACACGACTACCAGCAAAGTCTTTGCTGCTAAAAACACAATCTGGCTTTGCTTGCAGAAGCAGAACCATGCTTAAAATAAATTAAAGCCAAAAATGTCTACTAGTTTTGTATATAGCAAGGATAGAAACTCTGTTGCACGTGACCCCATTGGGCAGAGCACACATCTACAGAATCAGAGACAGTGCCTGAGCCAGAACTAGTTAGGAACTTTAGCTATGGTAAACAGCTATTTATAAATAAGACACCTGATTTTGTGACCCATGGTTTTCTTATTTGTTGTAAATAAAAATCAGGTAAATGCATGGCAGGTATGCTAGGAAATATCAAAGAGATTACATTATTCTCTGGCAACAACAGCCATGTCAGTAGACTTTACAGCCCAACTCCAGGCTTGCCTGCCTGCCATTTACCACCTCCCCCATTTGGAGGTAGGCATGTATAATGATATACATACTTTTATGCCAGGTGTCTTTGGTCTGGTCCTGGAATGTTACAGGCACTCTTCTTTCTCCAGCATAGGGCAAATTCTAAATGTTGCAGACAGCTGTGCGCCAATATTATCCTGCAGCATTTTCCTTTGAGGCCAGGGCTTACACGCAGTGGATTGAATAATGCTGGATGTTATTCAAAAGCAGCAAGATGAGTGGACAGGTCTGTGGGAACAGCACTACAGCGGAGGTGAGCAGCGCAATGAAGCTCCTTATTTTATTTTTAGAGGCTGCTGGGGGGGAGGGGGAATCCAATTTACAATATTTTGCCCAAGTTGGAGCTCAGCTTTAAAAGCCATAACAGACTAAAAGGAGAACTATGAGGTGAGTGAAAAATCACTCATCCTCATAGGATGTCAATTGGACAGGAATTGAGGGGAAATGGAGACACAGACAGCAATAAAAACTAGACAGGTTCTATCCTTTTACTAAACATAAATAATAATGATAACAATAATAATAATATGGCTGGGATAAGGCTTAATCGAAAACAAATCACCAATGGAGAAGTAGCAGTTAATTTAATTTACCAACCCTGGCTCTTCTAAAGACCAACTCTGCAATACAAGAGCTGTGTAAAAAAATGTCACCTAACCCATCAGTATGTTACTTAGGTCAGGTTTCCAAGCACATCTACTAGAGCTGTGACCATGTATTCTTCAGAATGAGAATCTGTACATTTTATTTAGTGATGCTACAAGGGCTCCCTGATAAAATATTGTAGACAAGGTGGGATTTCAGCTTACCAACACAAATATCTCCGATTAACTCAGGGTTCAAGTTGACATCCTTCAAAACTGCTGTCATAACACTAACCAGAAGTTCATCTGGTGTTGTATCCTGAAAGAAAGAAGAAAAAAAAAACGGTCAATGAAAGTAAGTCACAATATAGCAAGATATTACTAAAATAAGGGTTTAAAACTAGGGATGCACCGATATATCGGCCGCCAAACATATGGGCCGAAAATGGCACTTCTGGCATGATGCCCAAAGTGCAATTTTTCTGCCGATACATCAGCGCATCAGGTTTCTTTCCTCCCCGCTGGGCGCTGCTCTGTGTCCCAGCGGGGAGGAGAGAAAGTGTGACAGCCTGGCGAGCGCTGCTGGAGGTGAGCACTGCGAGCGCTGAGCGGCCGGCGTCTGCCCTCCCACACCGCTCAGCCTCTTATCACAGTCCGACAGAGCGGTGTGTGGGCGGAGACAGGCCGCGCTGTCACAGGAGGCTGGGCTCACCGCCCTACACCGCTCGATCAGCCTCCTGTGACAGCGTGATCGCTGAGTGTATTGTACATAATTGAGGACCTGGTATGTAAACTATAGCCTCAATTATGTATGAATTGGAGTGAGCTACATCACCTCCTGTTCATTCATAGTTGTAGTTATAGTAAACATACCATGTCCTCGTGTTATCAATGAATAGGAACACTCATAGGAGGATTCCTGTTCATTGATAACAGGTGACACAGAAAAAGAGATTGAGGACTCTGTGTCCTCAATCTCTTTTTCTATTTTAAAAAGGACAATATCGGGGGTCTGATTAGACCCCCAATATTTCCCCATTCAAAAGTTTATAAAAAATAAATAAAAATAAAATATTTAAAAAAAAATTAAAATAAAAAACATTTTCGGTATCTGTTTCGGCCTGACAATTTTTTTATTTCGGTTTTAAAATTTCCATTTCGGTGCACCTCTAGTTTAAACCCAAAATCTATTTTAAAGTATGTCTGGCATCATGTGCCACTGTATACCCTTTTTCTGGGACTCTGTTGCAAAGTTTTCTACCTAGAGATCCTGCCAGTAACAGCTCTTCCTGTTGCAAGCTGACAGTGCTAAGCCCCTGCCTTGCAATGAGAACATGAGTGTTGTCAGCTTGCCCTGTGCACTTTTCCAGTTTCCTGCTGAGCTACCCATCAGGTCTAGCAAATAAGCAGCCAAACAGCCAGATGAAAAAGTGCACACGGAAAGCTGAAAATGCTGATGCAAAATGTACTGTGTAAGGAGTCAATTTCAGGACTGGATAGACAGAAATACAAAGCCTTTGACAGGTAAAATAGCTCCCTAATATGTATTTTATCTGTGTAATTAGCAGTTTGCCTGGAGTTCGGCTTCAATAATAATGCTTACTAGAGCTGCACCAAAATGAAAATTTCAAAACCGAAAGAAAAAAAAAAAAAAATGTCAGACCAAAAACAGAAAATGTTTTTTTATTTTAACTTTTTCAAATGTTTTAAATATATTTATTCATTTTTTATTAAATATTTGTATTTATTACTTTACTTTTAGGGCAGTGGTTCTCAACCTTTCTAGGGCCGGGACCCCTTGGTAACATTTGCCAAGTTGTGGTGACCCTCAAAAGGTAAAATTTAGGGATGACGCGGCTGCTGCAGCGACATCTGGAGGCGTGGCAGGAGAACTGACACTGCTGTGCTAGGAGAGAGCTGAGGAGGACTCTCACCTTGCACAGAGACCCACAGGTTGTGAACCACTGCTATAGGCAAAGACAGGACTGGGCTCTGCAGCTGGAACTAGAAGAATTGGATTTAAAGTGTGTGGCTATATAACGTATGAGGTACATACTCCGCAGTACTGTCACTGATAGGGATGGGCTCGGGCGTGTTCGCAGCTCCACGTGCCGAGCCCGCCAGGAAGCTGACAGTGCGCAGTGCCAATCACAGGCACTGAGACATTTCCCGATCTCTGCAGCTGCGGACCAGGAAAATGGAATGCATAGCTAGAGGTGTGTTTTACATAAGTCTATAGGAATCTAGCTATGCATTACTATGGTGGGGTTTTTTTTCTGACTTACGGCGGCCCCCGATTTAAAAAAACCCCCAAAAAAACAGAGCAGAGAAAGGTCCTCAATCCCCCTGCACCCCCTGTTATAAATGAACAGTAATCCTCTATGAGTGCTCCTGTTCATTCATAACATGAGAACATAGTATGTTTACCATGTCCACAATCATGAATGAACAGGAGGTGATGTAGATCACTTCCCATTCATTCATAATTGAGAATATAGTTAACATACTATGTCCTCAATTATTTACAAACACTCAGCGATCACTGACTGCTTGTACCCGCTCTACATCCTGGCACGCTGCCACAGGAGGCTGAGCGAGCGGAGCTCAGCCTGCTGCGACAGCGATGGTTGTCTCCACCCACACTGCTCTCCTCTGATATGTCACAGGAGGCTTAGTGGTGTGGGAGGAGAGACGCCAGCCGCTCAAAGCGCTCTCCTCCCACAGCGCTCGGCCTCCTCTGACCGTTTCTCTCCTCCCCGCTGGGACACAGAGCAGTGCCCATCAGGGGGGAGGAGAGAAAGAATGGATGCGCCGCTGTATCGGTCAGAAAATGGCACTTTCTGGATTATGCCAAAAGTGGCATTTTTGGCCGATATATATCGGCGCATTCCTAATGCTTACACAAGCACATTAAAGTGACCCCATCAGGTTCTTAAAAAAATTAAGCTGAAAGGTTCAGGTCCCTGCAGGAGAACAGTCAGTATACTTGCTTCTCCAACAGCCTGCGTCTTCTTCTACTCCTCCATTCCAGTGGAGCAGCCTTCATCAGTGCCTGTGGTCAACACATCTCTCAGTGTCCCCTGGCATGTGCCTTCCTCCAACCTTTATGACATTATTAGACTCAGCAGTGGTGTACATGTTGGAGGATGGAGGTACATCACACAACAGGCATCTGAAATCCCCAGAAGTGTCAAATGTCAAAGACACTGGCAGAAGATGCATTAATAGAACAGAACCTAATGGGGTCACATTAAGATACCTTATTAGGTGAATAATGCAGTGATAGCGATAGCAATATAACTAAACTATCTCTCAAGGTCTGCCCAGTGACCATGGTGAAAAGTTCTCTCGTACCTTGACCCTTGAACAACAGGCTACTAGTAAATGTTTTGTTGCATAATAAAAGGAGCATACAGGATACAGCAGCAAAAAAATGGTGCAGAAAAGAAAAAAAGTCTTTAGATTCAGCTACATCCTGATATTTTTCAAAGTTTCTGATTATTCATTAAGACAAAACAAAAGTGATTAGCAAAGCTCTGTAAAACAAAACAACCACTCATATTTTAGTTTATTTTAAGCAGATCAGTTAAATTAAAAAAAAACTACATGAAGACTGATTGCATTGTTTTGGTGGCGATACATGCAAACCTTTAAATTACACTTACCTCCAAGGTTGCAAAAAACATGACTACTTCACCTCGTTCCAACCTTATCATACATGTTTTATGCCTATCTGCTTAATGTAACCCTAGGGGATTTACCAACTACCCCCAGCACACTGCAGAACAGTGCTTAAGGACCACAACACATTGTGACTGGGGGCGAGCTATGGGAAAACCAAATTTTTAAGCAACATTCACCCGTGCCAGTCTTATGAATTGCTCCATGAGGCCAATGTGAACAGCAGCTATACAAAGCAAGAACAGCTGAAAGCGCCCGCAACCGTTCGCATGTAATCAGACATCCAGCAATGAGCTGAGATGCAGAAGCTTGCCCCTGGATGTAGTTTGAGTCCAGGGGCAATCACCCACAAATTATTACAGCATGTCTAAATGGATGAACATGGTTGTGGGAGCTGGTCATTGCTTTATATAGTACTTGATTGTTGGGAGTTTGAACACATCACATACATTTGTTTAAGGTTTT
>NW_017307577.1:244804-275026 GCF_000935625.1 Nanorana parkeri
ATATATTTTATATATATATATCAAGCTGACTTTCCAAAAATGAAAGATAACATTTATATGGTTTGCTAGTTATCAAATTGGACCCATTTACGTGGACCGATCTTTACAACCTGCTATTAACTCTGGAAAGTTATGTTGTAATACAGCGCTATACAAACAACTGTCATGTTACCTTGAAGCCTCCTCTCTTGGCTTTGCAGATCGGGGACCTCCTGCCGTGCACAATGACTATGTCCTGAGAGCTGTCCCCACCGGTGACAGCGGAGGTGAGCTCTGCCCGCACTCCCCTGGGAGCCCCCGGCAGATGTCCTAGTACAACCCTCACTCTATGCATGGTGCCAACGTGATTATGTGACCGATCGGAAGACGCCTGAATAGACCAGTTTGAAGGAGGGAGTTTCACAGTCATGTGACTGTCACATGATTAGGTGGGTACTCTTGGAATGAAATGAATGTTTGACAAGGATTTTGGATGGCCAATTGTTAAGCTGAGAATCATAATCATATTATAGGCATCGCTTTTAAGTTATTTCGCATTATAAAAATCATTGATAATTTTGGATTATGTTCAGTGATAGCATTTACTATTAGGTCTGTAGAGGTTATAGATACTAAATGAACAAATATACAAGGATGCCCTCATCCAAACCTTGTTCTATACACAGAATTTGCTCCAGCTCTTGGGGAAAGTACAAGACCCATAAGGCATTGCAAAACTCTGAAAGTCTCAGGCATGACTCCCAGAGACATGATGGGATTTGTGGTTTCAAAACAGATGCAGTGCTGAGGTGGCTTATCCACTCGCTGCAATATACTCTCTATTGGCATTACATCATGTAAACCATTCCATTCTGAACTGCATTAAGCTCAGCCGCCTACAATATATTTTCGAGGGACAACCAATTCCAGCCCGCTCTATATACATCAGACTAGTAAATACAAAGGGAGAGGCTCTCTTTCAAAACACTCATAACCACCGCCACAGTTTTGGTCTTCGAAATCATGTCCGCCTTTTCGGGACTTAACAGGCGAGAGGCGTGTGTCATTGTTGCCGCGTTTCCGTAGTGTTCACGGAGCTGATAGGCTCATCTTATCACACGTCATTTCCGGGTTCGGCTGTCAATGTTCCCGGTTCCTCCAGTGTACTTTCTGCTTGGAGAGACATGCAATATAACGGCGAGAGGTAAATTTTATTAGTATTCGATTGGTATTATGTTTGCATCGGGTGCTACGTTGTAAATAAACATCCTTCATATTTGAATAGGAAGGCTGGCTTAAAAAAAAATGTTTTCGCTCTTCTCTCTATGGGCCCGTTCAGTTGTTGGGGAGATTCGGGTTCATCACCCCATGCCGTGTTCGCTCCGTGCAAACATCTAGATAAAACGATGTGTGCTTGAGGCTTAATTAAATGCTTATCTGTTAGCCATTCCTGACATGCTGCAAGCCTGGGGCAGTTGCTTTGTGCTGCATTTCCACCATATGTTCTGATACATGTCTGCAGAGAAGAATACGCCTTTTACATGTTTACGGTAATAAGTGTGGTTGTTGATGATGATCTATAAATGTGTAATGCATATTACCCAACTTGAAATGGTAACACATATGCATCACAACTAGAGCACTTGCTATCACTATTGCATGAGCATAGCTGGGTGATTTACACGCATCTTCTTTCGCGCTTGTACATGACACTTGAGGTACAGGAGCAAAATTGTGTGATTTTGGCACGATAAACATTTGCACCAAAAGAAGCTCATGTATTTTTTTTAAGCTGTAAAGTAGAACTATTGGGAGAGTGAAAATGCTTCCAATAGTTTGAGCTGGCATGTGACACTGCAGATGTCACATGCCGGCTTTATAACTCGAGAACTGAGCGATCACATACCACTGATCACTCAGCTCACAGCTTTTCCCTTAGAGAACAGTGCCTGTCAGTCAGGAATCCACTCCTCCCCTCTCTCTGTTCTTCTTCAGCGCTCATTGGAGGGACAGACAGGAGGGGGTGGGCACAGCTGACTCTGGAGAGGCTCAGGCAGCCAGGTGGATCCCGACGATATTGTCGGGATGTTTCCCGGCTGCAGTGCGGCTCTGCGATGCCAGCATATAGCGGGCTATATACTGACTTTGTATCATAGTCTATTAGTTATAGTACTCCTGTGGCCTAAAATAAAGGTTTGGCTATAGTTCTTATTTAAGCTTTAGATGACATGATGCTCAGATCTGAACGGGCACCATTTAAAATAATGTGATTCTTCATGTTGAGCGTTAAAGCTTTTGAGCAAATACGCTGAAAGATGTAAATTCGGTCTTGGTGTTATTTGTACTACCTAATGATCGTTTCCTCGTGTATATCGTAAATACTGTGATCATTTAAATCCTTAGTAAATATAGTGAGGAAGTTTTAATAGTTGTGTTGTGATAGTTATTACACTGAATAAATAAACTTTGAACCATCTTTTGTTGAGTGTTTATTTTTATCTACAGTACACAATACAGTACACAGTAATTCTGGATGAGTGAGGCGTATTACACCCCGCCACACGGTTTTTGGAAAAACTTACACTATAAAAGTAATCACAGATTGTAGATAAAAATAAACACTCAACAAAAGATGGTTCAAAGTTTATTTATTCAGTTTAATAACTATTTAAAACTTCAATCCTCACCTTTTTTATTATTTCTTCATTAATGTATTATTTTCCACAATCACTATATTTACTAAGGATTTAAATTATCACAGTATTTACGATATGCACGAGGAAACGATCATTAGGTAGTACAAATAACACCAAGCGCAACATACTAGCCTTCACTGATCACTATTTATACACATTGTTGCAGCTGGTGATTAGGTATATTTTATCCTAGCGTGACTAAATTGGTTTGATTATTTGGTAAATTCGGTCTTGTATTGCATGCGTAAGGTATCACGTGTGCTTGGTAGGAGAGCTGACTGACATCTCTTCATTTTATAAATTGACAAGCTTTGTATTTTAGGGCTGGTATGAGTGTTTTTAGACCGCGTTCGCACTTGCTATTTTGTGAATTTCAGCAGCAAGAAACAGAGAATTCCAGCAGCCACAATGACAGATACTTGAGAATAGCTACTGCCGCTGAGCCTCTACATAACAATGACAGACTGATGGTGTCTGCAGCTGTCCGTGGTTGCGTGCACATCCAGCAATTTAGCCACGATTAGACAACCAGATAATTGTTCCCAAGATCCACTGGTTGCGGTTGCAATGCTTTCATGGCTCCAATGCAAAAAGATAATAATAAATGTACATATTTTCCCAAGTTATCTTCCAGGACAGCATCTGAGAGATAGTCTCCTCCTACCTGAAACAGGAAATGCATCATCCACACTAAATTAAAAAGCGATCAGAACTAGCATGCCTCAGTTATTTGTGTTTCCTCGGGCCTAACAGGAGCATCGCAATGTTTGTTTATTTTCTGTATAGGCCTGTGTGCTAGTTGCAGGGGCCTACTGCACAATGTATCCCGGTCTTTAGAGATTCACCCTGAGGTTTCCCTCTTAAGAGTGACAATCATCCTCCTGGATGCAACAACTCCATCTGAGATTTTCCCCAACCAGCCTGCAGATGCTTTTGTCTTTTGGTAACATGGATAATGTCTTTCCTGCCTGGTGCCGCCCTGATGAACTAGGGACAAGTTAGCAGGGGTCCCAATCCATTCCGCCTGGCATGCTTCTACTTGCGGAGGTGGTGCGCTGGCTAGACCCTACCTGCCCACCTGCTCTGACCATTTTCCAGCCGAGCTTACCTGTTCGTTGTCTGCCTCCTCGTCAGCGGTCCTCACTGGGGAGACGGGGTGGCAGGCAGAACAAAGCCTCGCTCGGGGAATCAGCGATTTCCGGTCTTCCCCGTCGGGCAGATGTCCGAGGCGGGGAGAAAGAGACATCACACATCAGTGATCACTTCCGGGTAGCATGCAGACACTGTTCCCCACTTGAACACGCTACATGGCAGAGGCAAACAAACGAAGGCAGCAGGCAGAGGACCTTGTGGGCCACACCAGCAAGGGGGGAGCAACAGGAGCGGGGACAAAGGAGCACAGATCTTCTGACTGGTGAGCTACCATACTGTCAAGCGTAGAGTGGACGCACCTACCCTTGACACTTATCGGTTGAACCAACCTCATTAAGATGAAGGTTCTCCCTGTCTTGTTATACTTCCTTTGTAATTCCCCTGTGCATATCCCTAATGCTCTTTTTAGGAAAATTAATCAGTTGTTCTCTTCCTTTTTTATATGGAATTCAAATTCCCCTCGGGTTAGACTTAGTCTCCTTCAGGAGCCTTGGACTCGGGGCGGCCTGGCTTTACCTGATCTTAAAGTGACATTAAACCCTCAGATTTTTTAACATAAAACAATAGTGTAATGTGTGCCTTACTGTAATCCATGGTAGTTTCCCTTCCCTTTTGCTGCTCTTCCTTTTTAAATTTGTATCTGTTCTCAAGCTGGGCAGACCTTCTGTTTTGCAGCAGACTGCCTTGTCTCTGGAATGGCTACATGGTGTCTGTGTGTACGTTTGCAACCTGAGCCAGCACTACAGGCAGAGGCCCTGAGCTGAAAAGGGAAGTTCTACCCAAGCATGAGAAGACATGAGGATTTAAAAGGAAGAGCAGCAAAGAGAAGGGAAACAACCATGGATTACAGTAAGGCACACATTACAGTATTGGTTTATGTTAAAAAATCTGAGGGTTTAATGTTACTTTAAGTACCATCTGGCTGGCCTGATGGTGGTGGTTTAATGTTGGCTAACTGCGGAGGACGGTGACGCTGCTGTGATGACGGAGGCTGCCTCGCTGTGGTCCTATGCCTCTCTGACTGGGTTGGTCTATAGAGGGGTGGGGGCACCTTATCTGCTGACGGTCTAAATGGAGGCAACTGTTAAGTCTTGGAACTTGGTCTGGAAGCTTCTCCATCCACTTGCCACCTATGAGTCGCCGCACACCCCTCTGTGGAACAATCCATGTCTGCCTCATTTTATGGCTAACCCTGATTTGCATATTTGGCCAGCTAAGGGGATCAGGACCTTGGGAGATCTGACTTGGACTGGTTCACTTGCATCCTTTGCTAAATTGCAGGAGAGTTACGGTCTTCCAAACCGTTACTTGTTCAGGTATTTTCAGCTTAGACACGGTTTTCAGGTACAGATGGGGGGGGTTGTGAGTGTTTGGTCTTCCATCCTGTGTACCGGGAAGATCCCTATCTCTGATGTATTTTCTTATTTTAATTGTATACCTTGGGACGAACACATATCCTTGGATTGGATGGGATGTTGGCAGCGCTCTTTTTGTACCTATTTCTCCTTATCGATCCGTCCCGTTTATTGGTGGCCTGTGTGCTCGGTGTGGCACACAACTCTCTGGTTTGGGGGTGTTATTCGGGATGTTTTTCTGTACCTTTCCTTGTTTGTAACAAGTATGTGCCCCTAGTTTTTAAGTGTACCCTGTTTTTTGTTATGAAAACTTGAATAAACCGAATTTCCTAAAAAATAAAATAAAATAATCTGCAGGGCAGCTACTTGGACCAGCTTCTATATGTTTGTCAAGCCCTTCCGTATAGATGTGTTTGCCAGTCAAGACCAAGAATTTGGTAGAAAGCTCCTGCAAGCAGTTGGTCCAACCCAAGCCATGGTTTCTTGCCTATTCTCTCAGATACTGTCCTGGAAGATGGCTTGGGAAAAACCTGAGTTAGGGACCTGGTCACTCGATTTTCCAGGACAGCATGGTTCCCGCCCATGGGAATTTACATAATTTTTTTCTATGCTTTGGAGTATCCTTTGGTTCTTTTTATAAACTGAGGCATGCTAGTGCTGATCGCTTTTTATTTGGTGTGGATGATGTGTTCCCTGTTTCAAGTGGGAGGAGACTAGGGCTGCAACAACTAATCAACATAATCGATTATAATCGATTATTGAAAAAGTTGTCAACTTTTTCAATAATCGATTAATCGGCTTCCGATTGGTTGGCCCTGTTCACGGCTCCACACACGCTGCACGCCACACCTCCTCCCCACCTCACGCTCGCCGCTGCCAGGCCCGCCCGCATCCACACCTCCTCCCGCCTCACGCTCAGTGCTTGCCCAAATCCACGATCGGCACAGGTGCGCGGGGAGAAGAAGTAAGGAGGAGCAGGCGTGAGGGAATGACAATAGGCCCGATCTCAGAAACAAGTTGCTGGAAGACTGCTCAGGTAAGCCTGCACTTTCCCACACATGGTGCTCTATAATGTATTGCTGGGATTTGTATTCCTCTATACCTGATGGTACATTGTGATGTATATTAGATCAGCTATAGAGGAATACAAATCCCAGCAATACATTGTACACTGTATGTATAATGTATTGCTGGGATTTGTTGTATTCCTTTGTAGCTGGTGGTATTCTGCATTGCGCTGTATGGAGGACTACAAATCAAGGAATAATATATTATACAGCGCAATGCGGAATACCACCAGCTATAGACGAGTACAACAAATCCCAGCAATAATACATTATACAGCGCAATGCGGAATACTACCATCTATAATGTACTATTGCTGGGATTTGTTGTACTCCTCTATAGCTGGTGGTATTCTGCATTGTGCTGTATAATGTACTATTGCTGGGTTTTGTAGTCCTTAATAGGCGGTGCCATTCTACATTAATTGCTGTATAATTTTACACTTTTCATTTCACTATATTGCACACCACACTTTTTTTTCCTTTTCTTTACTTCCACCGCTCCAAGCTTGCTCCTGTGATGGACTACAATCTCAATACAAACTAGTAGTCCATCACTGGAGCCATTTTTTAAAATGTATTTAATTTTTTTATCCGATTAACCGATTAATCGAACTTAATAATCGTCCAACTAATCGATTTTGAAAATAATCGTTAGCTGCAGCTCTAGAGGAGACTATCAGATGGTGTCCTGGAAGATTCCTGGAGACTGAGTTACCAAGTACCTAACTCCAGTTTTTTTTCATTTTTTTAATATATGAATACGTGTGCATTTTTTTTTTTTTTAATGGTGGACTCTGCCTTTAAAGTTACACTGTCATTGCATTAAAAAAAAAAAAATCTCAATAATGGTGTCAGAAAAAAAGATATACTGTATAATAGGTCTCTGGCAGGTAGCAAATCCAAAAATTACTCTCCTTTTAAGCTGTGCCAGTTTAACAATCTTCAGCATTCAACACACTTTCAGGAGTGTCGGATGCCTGGTTCCCACTACACTCCCTGATTCCCCTCTCCTGCCAGCACAAAGTTGCTACAAGGCACAGTGGGGCATATAGAAGCCAGCAGTTGGAACAACAGAGCGCAGCAGAGTGACCAGGTATTTGACATTCATGGAAGTGTGCCACATGCTTTTCCGGTCTGGATTGGCTTGAGGTCAGTGGTTCCACCTCTGTAGGGCTCTGCTGCTAGATATCTGCAGCCTTCAGATTTACCCTGGTGGTCAGAGGGTCCCCCTACTCCTGCTTGCTGGGTACTGTGTCCTTTTTTTTTTTTTTATTCTATGGGGACAGACACTTTAAAGCCCCCCAGCATGTGCCTGCCTGTGGCCCCCCTGCCTGTGGTTTGGTTAGGAAATCCTGTTGCTTGGTGATGCTCGCAGGGAGGGAAACGTTTTTTTCTTCCAGCGGGAGTGTAGTGGCTTGAGAGAAGGTGGAGCTGTGTTCTAAGGCGGCCGCGTCACTTACGCTCGCAGCTACATGAGGATTCGACCGGGCAGAGTGGGGAATTGCTGCACGCCAAGGCCAGAATAGAAGTAGATGGCAAAACGGCGTTGACTGCATCCAAACCCAGGGCGGTGAGCTGTTGCATTTTTCCTGTTCCTTTGGTATTTTTCTGATGCAGCTTACAGGTGGTGGGTCAAGCTTTGGCTTATTGTTTTTCCTTTTTCTATTTTATAGGAATCTGGTGAATTGGAAAAGCCTAGCACCCTACTTAGAGGATGGGGCGTCTGTAGGAGGAAGATGCAGTAGGGATTAGACCTACTCGTCATTTATTTTCTCTGGGTGACATGGATTACCTTTCCAGGCTGCATATGTCACAGAACAAATTCCAGACCCACCTAAGCCAGTGTCTGTTCAGGACATGGTTTATAGGGGCTTACATGAAACTCGAGGTAGAGTGTTTCCAATTCATCAGCCCCTGAATTATTTATTTCTAGGGGAATGGAAGGATCATGAAAAAAAAAGTTTTTGGCTTTCAAATCCTGGAAAAGGAGATTACCTTTTGGAAAGGGGGATGAGGAAAGTTTCTTTAAATGTCCTAGGTTGGATGCCTTCTCTCTCGGGTTTCAAAAAAATTGGGTTTGTCTTTTGAAGATTCGGGTAATCTTAAAGATCAAATGGATCGCAAAACGGAAGCTTTATTACGTAGAGCCTGGGAAGCAAGCTCATTCTCTATGGCTCCTGCTTTAGCTGGCGCTTGTGTGGTCAGAAACATGGATTTTTGGCTGGATAAGATGTCCCAGGGGGCCCCCACAGAACAGATTTTGGAGTCTTTCTGTGGCAGGAAGGGTGTTTCTTACTTAGTAGATGCAGCAGCTGAATCAGTTGGGGCTTCTGCTAGGTCAGCAGCCCTTGTTAATTGAGCCAGAAGAGCAGTTTGTATCAAATCTTGGGATGGTAATATTGCATTCAAATCTAAACTCTGTGGTTTGCATTTCGGATCAGGTTTAGATGACATTTTAGCCAGATCCTCTGTGAAGGGTAAAAATGTTCTTGAAAAACCTAAGAGATTTTGTTTTTGTAAGTTCTGAGAAACCCCTTGACTGCAGTAAGATGGGGTAAAACCCAGGAGCAGAAAAAGAAGTGGCCCTTCAATAGAGGTAAACAAGAGGGGGGTCTGCTCTTTACTACTCCTGAATCCTCCATCAAGGATTCAAAATTACACCAGATTTAGAGGTAGGGGGAAGACTTGCGATTTTTCACGAGCAATGGACAGATTACAAAAAAATCATTTTCTCTCTTCTAAAAGAGGGATATCGGTTACATTTTTTTTCCTCACCGTTTTCTTCCTGACTTTGTTGCCGAGGGATCAGGTAAAAGCTGTAACTTTGATAGATTCTATTATGAGTCTAGTTTCTCAAAAGGTTATTGTCCAGGTTCCAAAAGAAGAACTTTTTTCAGGGGTTCAGGATGATGTTAAATCTGAAAAGATTGAACAGTTACTTAGTAACCAAGAGCTTCAGAAGGGAGAGCATTTACTCTATTCAAAGGCTGTTACAGAAGGACATGTTCATGATAACTCTGGACTTAAAGGACTCTTATTTTCATGTACATATTTACCTGGAATATCAGAAGCTTCTGAGGTTTGCTTCAGAGAGAGAAGGGCCTTCTTCATTATCAATTAAGAGGGTTGCTCCAGAAAAGTTGTGGACACATTGTTGTCTAGTAGGAAGCCTGTGACCAGAAAAAGTTATAGCAAAGTATGGAAGGTGTTTTCCTCATGGTGTAGAAAGAGGTATATTTCAGTTCCTTTGGTCACGGCCATTTTGGATATTTTATAAGATGCGGTAGACAACCACTTAGCAGTTAGCACCTTGAAAGTGCAGATTTCTGCTCTCTTGGTTTATCTAGATATCAGTCTAGCAGAGAATCCTTTGATTTAAGTGCTTTTTTATGGCTTTCCCATAGAGCGGCACCAGTACAGAACAGTTTTTTTTGTTTTTTTTCCCCCTTGGGATATTTTGTTAGTTCTCAGAGGTATTACTTAGAATCCTTTGGAACCTATTGAAAAAGCCTCCTTTTAAAATGGTTGTTTCCTTTAGCAGTTACATCAGCTAGAAGAGTAGGAGATTTACAGGCCTCGTCAATCAAAGACCCATATATTCCATTTTACCGGATAGGGTAATTCTTAGACCAGATCTGTTTTTGTTTTGCCTAAAGTAAGTTCACTTTTTCATAGATCTCAGGAGATCATTTTGCCTTCTTTTCGTGAAAACCTAGGAATCCAGGGGAAGTGTTTTTTCACTCATTAGACGTTAGAAGATGTCGTCTTCTCAGATACCTAGAGGTTTCCAAATCCTTCAGAAAGACTAGTCTTTTTTTTTGTGCTGTTTACAACACCAACAAGGGGTTGTCTAGCTTCTAGGTCCACTATTGCAAGATGGATCAGACAGACTATTGTCTTAGTATATAACAAAGAAGGATTAGAGGTTCCAAAATCCTTAAAAGTGCATTCCACCTGGTCTTCGGCAAAATCATGGGCAGAAAGAGCGGGCGCATCGGTTGAACAGATCTACAGAGCTGCGGTGTGGTCCAGTCAGGATACCTTTGTAAAACACTATAGAGTGGAGATCCTTTCACAGCGAAATCTAGCCTTTGGCAGAAAAGTTATGCAGATAGTGGTCCTATCCTAAGGTAGGCTTGGTGGATTCCTTGCTTATTCTCTCCCCTTGCTGTCCTGTTAGAAATTCCCAGTCAGACATACCGGTAGCAGTATTTCTGAGACTCTTCCAGGACAGCAAGCCTACACCCCACCCTTTTTTTTTTTTGTGGTGCTCTCCCTCTTCACACGTTCTATTGCCCACTATATATCGTGAGAGCGCTGCAGCTGGGACAGATCTCGACAAAATTGTCGAGATCCACCCAGCTGGCTGATTGACAGCGTGCTCTGCCTATCAATAGGCAGAGCCAGCTATGCCCACCCCTCCCCTATTCGTCCCTCCCTCCAGTCAGCGCTGGCGGATCGAAAAGGGGAGGAGGGAATCCCAGTGGGGAGAGGTGACTTATAGTCACCGAACTCTGCAGGAAGACGATGTGGAATTGAGCGAGCGATGGTATGTTTCCGCTCACTATCTGAGCAATAAAGCCGACATGTGACAGTTTCAATGTCGCACGTTGGGTCTAACTATGGGGTTAAGTGTAATTCACTCACCCCATAGTTCTCCTTTTTAAGTACATATAGTTAGCCAAATAAAATATTATTCAATAGCTTGTAGGGCCCCTAAGACTTATTCCCTTGCACTGTACTGGCAGTGAAACCTAATGCACAAAAAAATGAACAAGCAAACTTTTGTTTTTTGTGGTGTGGCATACTGCAAGTGTGTTGCCAGCTACTGTACTTGTGCATTAGTGTGCCATTCAAAATTAATTTTGCTGTAACTGCCTAAAACCTATGACTACCCTTCTCACAGAGTGGCAACGCTGCCATTATATAACTGGAAAATTAAATGTTACCCTGTTAAAGGTAGTGTAAAAATAATAATAGATCTACTTTAACTAACTTCCAGCTTGTTAAAATCTTTTTTTGCCAATCTTTATTTTAATTAATATGTCCCGAGTGGATAAACATGTAATTTTTTTTTTTTTTTTAGTTCCATTCCCTGATGTTGCGATTACATCTGTTTTTTGTTCCGCACGTTGCGCTGAAAAAAAAGTAGAGTGTGCTGTACTTTTTTTTTTTTCATCACACTGCAACGGTGTCCTTGCATTAGCATCCGTTGAAAAACAGTACACAGCGTAACAGATCTGGTGTGAATGGGGCCTTAAACATATACAGTATGCAAAGCTTTTTAAAATTGTAATAATGCTGTTCAGATTTTTTAACAAAGTTTGTTAAAATAATCATGTGCCATATAAAAACATATACAGTATATTGCGTAATGATTTATTTTAACTTTAGACCTCAGAGATGTGAAAATAAAAATAAAAAACTACTTGTCCAAGGACTAAAGCATGGGCCCAATCCACTTGTCCCTCATGACAATCTTGTCGTGATACAAAAAGTAATTTTAACCAAAACCATATTTAGAAGCTCTAACAAGCGCTTCCCATCTGACCGAGTACAATTTGCAGGCGTAGTTCAAAATCAGTGCGCTGGATGGCAGTACGGGGTAAAAATAGCACATCCGTTCTGATGGAGGGGAAGGACCATTTCCAAAAGCTAAGTATATTGGGGGGTGGTCAGATTTTAGCGGGCGATTACAAGTAAACTTGCCCTTTAATGCACATTGTGCGTGTTAGAGAGCGCTGCTAAAGCCCCAGCTAACACACACACATAATGCCCTATGTGTGCGTTTATTCACATGCAGACGGCTGGGGCGGTGGGGTTGGTTTTAAATTTTTTTAAATTGTATTATTTTTTACTTTTTTATGACTTCTTTTTTATATTTATTTTATTTGTAATCGCTTGTTTTAAATTATTTATTTTATTAATTTTTTTAAACCTTTTTAAAATCACATTTTACATTTTTTAAAAGTTTTATTTATTTTATATATTTTTTTTCCTTTTCAACTTTTATTGCTATCACGCAGGTGCTAACAAGCCCCTATGTGATAGCATTTGGAGGTGACAGGTTCTGTTTAGGAATGTTCAAAAACCAGTTTAGATACCAGTGCCAATACTTGGCATTTTCACGAGAACTACCAGGGTCGCAGAAGTTGCAGCTGTGACAGGGCCCTGGCACTCCGCCACTGTCCTGAAATCATTAGTCTGTATTGTTTTAGAAAAATTAAGAACAAAAATGTATGTGCCTCCTAACTTTTGAGTTTTTCTCTAGTCCTAGTCTTCGACCTAGAAACGTTTCTGTATATATACCAAGTACGGTACTTGGTATCTGAACATTCCTAGTTCTCTTAATGGAGCCTGCCCACCAATATAGAAGATTGAGCACAGTGCTGTGCTCAATCTCATGTGCAGCCCGGCTTGCGACAGCTGAGACAGGAAGCACTGTGAAAATAAATGCTTTTGTTTTTTTTAGCTCAGAAACATCTAATCACTCAATCCAACCTTTCTCTTCCATAAATTGAGCTAATACAGGAGAGGCTTTGCTGTAGAAGCTGGTAATTTCTGGGTTCATAAGGGTAAGACATGAAATAAATCTGTAAAGTGAGCTGAGAATCAATATTTACCTTGCTAGATAAGTCCTGAGAGCAGAAGGAGCCAAGAGGAGAGTGGGTGGCAGGCCACTTGAAGCTGATATGCTCTGATGCTTACAGTATAAAAGAGATGCTGAAAGACACATTAGTAAGAAGAAAAATTGAATTTAGGCTACATTTACATGTTGCCGGTTGTCCCCACTGGGCTTGGAAGGGTGTATTGAGCAGATTGCATTAGGCTGCAATTTCCTGTGTATTTCAGTTGCTTCTTTCACCAAGAGAGCGATAGCAGCATGGGCCATACAAACACTGAAAATGTGATCTTGGATGCTTTCCTGCATCCACCCATTTTTATTAATGTAGCCTTGAAATAAAATAACAGTATTGGTGTACAACCGAGATTTATATTTTGTATTGCTTTGTGTTTCAAACGTTGGCTATTAAGCAATATTTGCCCTTAATTGTAATAGTTATTTCTATATGGCATTTTTAACTCTGAACGTATCTGTTTTCCAGGTCTATGCATTCTAAATTAGTTTTGGACTTCAACTTGTTTCCTTGCTACTTTCTATTCCATCTACGATGCTAAACAGGAGCTCCTTCACCACCCTGGTGGTTGGAGTGTTTATTGTATATGTGGTCCATACATGCTGGGTGATGTATGGCATTGTGTACACAAAGCCCTGTGAAAGCCACAGTGATAACTGCATCAAACCATACCTTTCAAAGAGGCCAAAATTGCAAGTAAGTGTCAGACTATATATTGAAAAAATGTATATATAATGTGTGTGTGTGTATATATGTATGTATGTAATATATATATATATATATATATATATAATTGCTTTAACTGCCCATATCATTGGTATTTACATATTCTGAACAAGCAGTAAAAGCACTTTCAAACAAGCCAGCCCTGAGCTCTGTATCTGTAAGCACTGTGGAGCGTATAATTGTCAAATTTCACAACACAGTTATTAAAATCTCAAGCCTCATTCACACTTGCTGTACCTGTTCATGAAACATGCGAAAAGCATGTTTCTTCCTTGCAGTGTCATTGTTGTTAATGGAACTTTAAATGCAGCTAGCGGGATGTCTGTTCTTGTGCACACAAAGCTTGCAGCTCATGTAGTTCGCAGGTTTTTTGCCACATTTGTCGCATTAGGGGAGCAAATTTAAATGAATGGCCTGCCCTATGCAGACGCTCGAAAAACGATGCATGCATTCATGCGTGCACCAAGTATGAATGGGGCTTTAGATCTCTTTCTCTATTACTTTCTGTTGCACCAGAATCTTGGCAGGCTGCCAGCTCTCTAATGTAAACAATCCATAGGTCTTTCTAAATTGAGAAATGGACTGAACATGGACTTTGTTGTGATCTTTGAGGATGAACAACTTCATATTAAAAGCATAAAATATTTAATGTCCTAGTCTAGGTGCATTTAATGTCCTAGTCTAGGTGGGGATAGGTGCACTTTAAAGAAGAACTCCAGGATTTTTTTAAATTAACCTTTGCAGTGCAGAGTGCTCGTTTGTGTTTAGGTGATAAAATAAAAAAGATATACTCACCCGAATCTCTGAGCCGGCCAATTGTCACTACGCTCCCTCCGGCCTGTCTTCCCCTGCCTGCAGCATTGTAATCTTCCTCGGCATCCTCATCTCTTTACACTGTGTATAGACGTTGATGATTTACAGGACCTTAGACCTCTGCAGAGGAGGGAGAGAGACGTTGGAAGGACCGGTTTAATAAAAAACCACTTAGAATTGTTTTGCTTTTTTAATGCGCAGTTAACCCTTGCAGTGGGGGGGAGGGGGAAGGAGTAGCCCCACTGCACGGGTTAATTTAAAAAATCCTCGAGTTCTTCTTTAAGAAACTTTTTTTTTTTTTGTTGTTTTTTTTTGTCAATCTTAACAATAATAGTTTTTTTTAGATGTCAATTTTGTTTTAAAAAAACTTATATATATTTTTTTTCTCCTATTTTAGTTAAGTGTATATACCACAACAAGGACTAGTATTAGTGCTGAAAATAATGTTGATTTAGTTCTAAATGTTGACAACTTTGATGTAGAGTCAAGATTTGAAAGGTAAGAATGTAAATGATTTGTATATATGTACATACTTGTGTGCGTACTATATATCATAATGTAAACACTAACAGTAGTAGAAATTCAGCCCAGCTTTTTGCAATTATTTTCAATTATTTGGATAGTATCAATACCTAAAGACAAATTAGTCAGGTTAAATGTTTCTTTTGTATACATTTCCTCCCTTTTCATTTTAATTTGTGTTTCAGCCAAGTTATCCTCATAGTATCCCTTATAGACTAAAACAAAAAGTTTTTTTTTTTTTTTTTTTTTTTTTTTTTTTTTTTTTTTTTTTTTTTTTTTAGCTAGCGGCACAAAGGGCCGTAGGTAGGGTGAGGGGAGTGAGGCACTGGCCTTGGGCGCAGCTGGGAGACGGGCTGGGGACAGGTGGTAAGGCAGTGGTCAGTAAAAAACTTTGCAAGTTCCTGTGTGGTGACCGGGTCAATAGAGGAATGTATTAAATGTGCTGGTGGGCATGATATATTAATTAGGTAAGATACGTGAAGATCTCCTCATGAATTGCATCTATCTTTTTAAATGAATGGCAATGTACTGGGCAGTTACTGAATTAGTGAGTGGTGGTGGAAAAAGTGAAGATGTAAAAGAGTTGTTGCGGAATGAATGAGAGTGAAGAAATAAGTCTGGCAGCACGGAGGGAGGAATTATATTTTAGGAGGGCGCCTTTATACAGGGTGAAGTGTTGTATGGACCTAGTTTTATGCGATTTCTGGTGTAACATGTTGAAACGAGCAACAATTTCTTTAATACAAAAAAAGATAGTAATAGGAAGTTTGTATAATCCTTGCAAGGTACAAAAGTCACCCAGAGCAGATTACTTCTTTCTCAAGAAATTATAGTTGCACTTTAAGTAAAACTCCTACCTACAGTAGTGAACTCAAATAATAACTACTGTGATCTACTAATATTTACTACAGTAATCTAGTAAAATATACACACGCACATATTTAAGTATTATGTTTTTGCACAATTGTAATGATTAGAGTATATTTTATATCCATTAAAAATGTGTCAAATACAGGGAAATTATGTAATCAGTGTCGCTTCCTGCTCCATTCAGTGGAGAGGAGATCGGCTAACGGAGGGGCAGCAGACCACAGGAACAAGGCAGGGGGGCTGTAGTAGGTGGGGGATTCGGAAAGTCCTGAAAATCAATTTTGAAGGTTAAACTTGTGATTATACTGAGGAGGTTCCAGAACTTACCCTGTATAGTGTTGGCATTCCCTCTGAACTTATTCTCCTAGTGACTACTGTCAGTAAGGAGATGAAGCATACAGTCCTGGGCATCGACTGCACCTTGAGAAAGTAGTAGGACTTTGTGTGTGTACAGTCGCATTACTGTGTTTCTTGTTCATTTCTGACGTGTCTCAACTTTCTCAAGATAAATGAACATTCTCACTGCTGGTCCTAATATAAATTCTCCCAGGAAGTTTACTGTATCCTAACCCTTCTCACTGGACTTTTTGTGTGCTTTCACTTCTCAATAAATCTTTCAGCTTGCTCTTTCTACCACAGCTCCTCTGTCTCTTTGCTCTCCCACCTCTCACCTTTTAAAATGGTAAATAATGAAGTAAAAATTATTTTAAAAGTACTAAAAAGTCTCTACAGGAAAACAGCAGAATAAAATAAAAAGCGTAACATAGCACAGCAGGACCTGGGACACATCTCCCATCAGTATGTAAAGCTGTGTTGTTTGCCCAACCAGAGGCAGATAAACAGTTTGTTCACATGACCTAAAAGAGGCAAAACTGTCTGCGCTACCTGCGTTGTTCTGTTCAAAAGGAGAACTAGTTGCAGGTTAGTTGTCAGTTTGAGCACTATTCATTTTGGTTACTGTTTTGAAAAACCCCTTTAAATCACCTGATTTATCTATTTTTTTTATACATGTATTTAACTTTCCAATATACAAATAATCTCAAGCTTTGAGAGGTGAGCATTACAAGGAACTCTCAGCACCTCTCTTTAGGTCTCTGGTGCCATCCAGAGGCTACTGTAGGCTCAGAATATCTATTGCATATATTAGAAAATATGAAGGGCTAAGATCAGCTTGACTCATATGAAGTTACATACTTACATAGTATTTGAGGTTGAATAAAGACATAAGTCCATTTATGGTTTAGGGACTGGGATTACCGTACAGACTGCAGCAGGGCGAGCAGATGAGCAATGCCACCGTAACCGCCTCCCGGCTGGCCGTTGTAATTAAACGGCCGGCTGGGAGCTTCTTTGATGTGAGTGGCCGTCAAAAGACGGCCTGTTGGCCCCGCCCATTCATGCGCGACGCACGCGAGCTGGAAACTGCCAAAATTTAAAAAGAGGCAAGGATGCCTGTTTACATACAAGCGATCCGCCGGCTATAGAGCCGGCGGATTACTTGTATAAGGTGACGGTCTGTGTGCCCCTCCGCTGCCCGGTGGTTCTGTGACAAGGGGTCAGAGGGAGATCAGTACACAATCTCCCTCCGATGCCCTCTCCGGTGACGGAATGCAGGAAGTGATGCATATTACATCACTTCCGCATTCTGCTGTCACTCTCCGGCTTGAGAAGCTGATGAAGTAGATCTTTGCTTCATCAGCTTCTTTGTGGGTCCTTAGGAGACATTAGGGGTCTTGGAGACCCTTGATGTCTCCATAAAGAGGACCTGTCACATCCTCTTTGCTATCACATAGAGGGCTTTTTAGACCCCTATGTGATAACAATAAAGTTAACTGAAGTTGCAAAAAAAACGAAATTAAAGTCACACATAAAGAAAAAATTTTAAAAAACAAATTTTTTTAAAGTCCTCACCCATACATACACGCGTGCAAAAATGCATTGGGTGCGCATACGTGCGTAAACTATGATTGCGCCCATTACGCCGCACATGTTGCATATCACCGCAAACATTGCAGTGAGCGCAATAATTCTAGGGCCATCAATCGCTGATAACGCTAAACTGAGGAGCAGTGAAAGCTTTTAAACTGTTGCCTATGGTCAATTTTGGGTATGGTAGTTTTTTTGCGATTTCGCGGCTGCGCCAAATTTTAAGGCTTGACATGTTTAGTGTCTATTTACCCGACGTGACCCTGTGTTTTATATTTTACCCAAAAATTGGGTAATAATAAATGTATTATAACATAATGTTAAAAAAAAACAAATTTCAGGAATGTTTCCTTTTTAATATAGTAAAAACCCGCAGTGGTGATTAAATACCACCAAAAGAAATCTCTGTGTCCCCAAAAAAATGGTATAAAATTAATTTCAGTACAGCGTTGCATGACTGAATAAATGTCAGTCAAAGTACTGCAGCCAGATTACTGAAAAATGGCCTGGCTGGAAAGGGGGTGTAAATACCTGGTCAAGTGGTGAAAGAAACCTGTCATCTCCGATGTGCTATCACATAGGGGCTTGTGTGGCCCCCCGTGATGGCCATGAAGTTAACAAAAAATATATAAGTAAATAAAATAAATGT
Organism: Nanorana parkeri; assembly: GCF_000935625.1. Taxonomy (NCBI): domain Eukaryota; kingdom Metazoa; phylum Chordata; class Amphibia; order Anura; family Dicroglossidae; genus Nanorana; species Nanorana parkeri. The sequence goes on from NW_017307577.1 coordinate 263,198, forward strand.
AAACATTTTTTTTTTTAAAGTAAGGTCCCCCTGCGAATGCACGCATACCAATGGAAAGTTGGGTGCATCTACACATGAAAATGACGATTGCACTACACATGTGCGCCAGAGTGAGAGCAATAATCCTCGGACAGTATTCGTGGCTAACTCTAAACTGATGACTGGGATTTTTTCAATATATATTTGTATTTTTGGTCAAATTTTGTTGTGCTATTTTAAATAAAAGTTTGATTATTTTATTATATTAGCTTGGAGTTTTTCAATTAAGATTATTTTAAATCAATGATGGTAAGTAAAATGTCTAATATAATGCATACTATTATTTATGAAAATTATAAAAGGAAAGAAAAAAGTCTTTCAGTTTCAGCCTGACAAATTTTGCTGTAGGAGGTGCATTGCAGTGACATTCATTTCAATTTAAAATTTTTATCCAATTATTTGAAAAATAATCGGCCAACTAATCGATTTATGAAAATCATCGTTCGTTGCAGCCATACAAGTTATTACTTTGTGAGTGGTGGCAGGTTTATGTGTGTGTGTTTTCCTGCATCCAGATAGAAGGACTTATGTGTTTGCAAGTATTAACCAGCATACTGGTTAATTTTTAAGCATTTTAACTTTTCCTTTTTTCCGTTTATCTTATAAAATGTGTCAGATATAACAGGTAGAAGTAGTACAATTTGTCTATTCCATATATCAGATCTCCATTAAAATTGAGTGATGTTCAGCTTATTACTTATGCATATTTATGTCTGTTTTTAGAACTGTGAATGTTACTGTACCCAAGAAAACCAGGAATAACGGCACATTGTATGCATATATATTTCTTCATCACTCTGGGGTCCTACCTTGGCATGATGGTAAACAAGTACACATTGTGAGCCCTTTGACTACTTACATGATTCCAAAACCTGAAGAAGTTAATCTCATTACAGGAGAAACAACTCAGGTAGGGATTTTTGGTAACATTTGCTGTTATTAACTGGAATACCAAACAAATGGTAATCAGACCACTTTCCATTTGTCATAAACTCTTTTTCAACTTCTTTAGGATAATGTAATTTATATTCAAATAGTTTTCTTTCTGTCTTGCGTTAACAGATGTAAAACGGCCCATGTACATTGTGAAAGTCCTAGATCTAGGACAGCTGCTTTTTAAAACATTAATGATTGCCTAATTGGGATTATTCATTAATCAGTGTGTAGCTGATCGAATGCTGCACTGCCTCTAGAGTTTAAAGGTGCCGCTCAGCATTGGAATCATCGGAAGCCCTCCCCTCAGCGGGGAGGGCTTGCGATGATCGCAGGTACGATCTGCCTGTCCAAGATGGGCAGATCGTACGAGATTTTAATTACCTTACAACCATCGCACAACTAAAGTCGTGCGATGTTTGTAAGGTGTATGGGCAGCTTTATACATCAGCCTCTATGTGTGCCAGATAAACCTTGTTAGATTTTGAAGAATATGTATGAGGTAAATGAAATTAATGTCCTGTATGGTATGCACTAAAATTATGCAGGTAAATATATCTACTGGGGACTCTTTTTCATTTGTGTGTTTTCATCCATTCAAAAAAATTCTGCCCTAAATGTCCTTCCCAAATGTTTTGCAATGTGTTAACTCAGTTTAAGGTTTATATTTTTTGGCCTCTAACAAACTTCTGTTTGAGAAAATAATTTGTTAGCAAGCTGTAATCGTTCTAAGGACCTTGTATATGACATGTACTTGTGTTACTGTGTGTTTGTTTTTTTCTATGTTACTTTTGCTTTTGTTCATCAACATGTTTTTCATTGCTTCAAACTAGTGTAAAATAAGTACACGATGATTTCTTCTTATTTCAATGTTTATCCAGTGGTCCTGGTTAGTGGGAGCAAGAAACCTTTGTTCAAATCATATGGTTAGTACAGAGAGTGACCTGGGTTTTTGTTAAAGCTTTCTGCTTCCTTCTTTTCCAATTTAGAGAATTATTTTGCCAGAATTAGGTTGCATACTTAAGCGCAAATTTCACATAAAAAACCTAATCTTTGGAAGTCTGTCATGTGGGTGCCTTGACAGTCCTCCAGAAAGCATTAATGATGTGTATCTCAAGCTAGCATATATATTCTGTTGATAGGAGTCCAGCCTTTTTTTGTGTGCCTTCAGTTATCAGTTTAACACGGAAACCAACTGAGTTAGGCTCGGTTCATACCTAGGCGTAGCGCATTCTCCTGCGTCTGTGCTAATTCATGCACATTGGTTCTCTGCCTTTGCCTCACATCCCCATTGATTTCAGTGGGTTCCTATACGTGCAACAAACACGGAAAGGTAGTGCATGTATTAAAATCTGCAACGTGTGTTCTGTAGGGCTGCAGCTAACGTTTATTTTCATAATCGATTAGTTAGCCGATTTATTAAGTTCGATTAATCGGAAAAAAAGAAGAAAAAAAAAAAGGCTCCAGTGATGGACTACTAGTTTGTATTGAGTTTGTAGTCCATCACGGGAGCAAGCTTGGCACGGTGGAAGTAAAGTGTGCTGTGCAATATAGTACATTATCCAGCGGCACAGTGCAGAATACCAGCAGCTATAGAGGAATGTAGCAATAGTACATTATACTATACGCATACCTATTCCACCACTATATCCCCGCACACCTGTTCCACACTGCAGCTCCGTACACCTATTCCACCACTGACTTGCTTTCAGAAGGTGGGCCCTCGATTGTCGGCGGGCCAGCTACGAGTGAGGGAGAGCAGCGGCGTGCGCGGCTTCAGCGTCCTGTTCGGTGGGCGTGGCTTATGCGGCCTGTGCGGTGGGCACGGCGGGAGCAGCGTGTGACGTGTGGCTCAGGCCGCGTGTGGAGCCCCAAACAGGCAAATCAATCGATAGCCGACGAATTGACGATTGAAAGATTTTAATCGACTAAATCGATAAACTGTTGCAGCTCTAGTGTTCTGCTTTTTTGCGTTTAAAATGCGCACAAACGCGGAAGAAGAATGCGCAAGAAGGCACACTACCGGCTGTGTTTGGTGTGCCATTAACCAGTAATGGCAAAGAAAGTGCATTTCGCAATTGATGCACATTCCCGCAGAGCCTTAATGCAGCTTCTAAATCGAACCCACAAGTTGTTAACCTAATTTCCATCCACAGAAAAACCATATCACAATTATCTTTGAAATTTAAAACTAACCAAACTAAATAGCATATTTCATTGTTTATTCCATATTCAATTAAAAAAAGACTTTTTTAAATTATTTAACAGAATGTTTTAAATAATAATGCAAATGAAAAAGGTATGGACAAAAATGATGGGACCCTTAACCTAACATTTTGAATCTTTAGAAGCAATCTCTGCAAACAAGTGATTTCTGTAGTTCTCAATGAGTTTGGCCCAGTTTTCTTGAGCAAACTGAAGGTTTGAATGGTGCCTTCTCCAGACTGCATGCTTCTTCTCTTAACATAGATATTTTTATAGAATTTCAGATCAGGACTGATGGAAGGCCATTTCAGAATAGTCCAATGTCTTGTTCTTAGCCATTCTTGGTTGCTCTTAGATGTGTGTTTTGGGTCATTATCCTGTTGGAGGACCCATGTCCTGCTACTGAGCTTTCTGACACAGGGCAGTACATTTTACTCCAGAATGCCTTCATAGTCTTGAGATTTAATTGTGCCCTGCAGAGATTCAAGGCACACCATTCCAGATGCTGCAGAGCAGCGTCAAAACATAACCGAACCTCCTCCCATGTTTTACCTTAGGTTTATGTATTCTTTTCTTTGAAATCTTAACTTTTAATTAATTAATTTCAGTACAGCGTTGCATGACGGAATAAATATCAGTCAAAGTACCACAGCGCTGAATACTGAAAAATGGCCTGGATGGGAAGGGGGTTTAAACACCGCGGACCTCGAGTGGGTAAATAGGCTGACTAACTGATTACGAAGATTGAAGACGCATGTAATTCTAATGATTGAAAACAGCTTAAAATATCACTATGATCCAGTTAATTATTATCTTTGGGTTCCAACAAAGCTGTCCAGGTGATTTTAGAATATCTTTGTAGATAGAGCAATAATTTTGTCTTTTCACACTTTCTTTGCTCTACTCTATAACATACCAAAGGCATGCAGGTTTACATTAGATAATTGCTTAATAATTTAATCACACTTCAGGAGGAATGAAGCCTTGTTTCATTATACTGTAAGGGTATCCACAAACGTACCTATGTCTGCACATATATATACATATATATTCCACAAACACCAGACTAAAACTCGGTTCAGTTCAAGTTACCATCCTCTTACATTATCGTGTTTATTTCTTTTAAGCAAATCGATACCGATAAAAAAGAAAATAATGCATTGGATGAACCTGTCTCACACTGGAGATCTCGCCTAACACTGAATGTTATGGTGGAAGACTTTATTTTTGATGGCTCATCACTACCTGCTGATGTTCACAGATACATGAAAATGTAAGTATACATATTTTTATATAAGTAATTTATTTGGAGTAGTAAGCATATCTTATTAAAAAGATGACATACATTATCATCACTCACAAAAAGATCAAGTTAAGGTGCTAAAAGAATTTAGTGGGGTAGTGAAAGACAAATGCATATCTGATTCTCCCACCCCAATTAAGCACCATACTACTTAATGCTAATGTTTAGCCAAACATCTGTGTTTAATTTTTGGGGTGGAAGAAGAGCGAGAGTGGCCCTGCCATATAAAGCCAGCATTTCCACAGTTCTGGGACAAGGTGCTTTAGTACCCAAGGTGTGCTTATTAAAGTGCATCATTTTCATTGATATTTATTTTTATTTATTGTTCTTTTGTATGCATGGTGCAAGCATGTGCAAGTCTCGGATGATAATCATAGCGGATAATTCTTAGGAAAGATATTGAATTTGGAGTTTGTCACTTTTAACTATTCTGAAATGTTAGTGAGCATAATGGAGGAGTGACAGGGTAAGATGTATATAGCAAGCAATGATTGAAAAGGATTGGTGATGTTTGGAAAAACACGAGATGATAAATTTGAAAAAATAAACAGTGAGGAAAATAATTATTTGATCCCCTGCAGATTTTGTAAGTTTGCCCACTCAAAAAGAAATGAAAGGTCTATAATTTTTGTCATAGGTGTATTTTAAATGATATAGAGACAGAATATCAACCGAAAATCCAGAAAAAAACACATGATACAAATGTTATAAATTGAGTTGCAGTTCAGTGAGTAAAATAAGTATTCAATCCCCAAGCAAAAAAAGACTTAGTACTTGATGTAGAAACCCTTGTTGGCAAGAAAAGAGGTAAGACGTTTCATGTAGTTGGTTACCAGGTTTGCACACATCTCGGGAGGGATTTTGGTCCACTCTTCCTTACAGATCTTTTCTAAATCCTTGAAAGAGAACTATGGGGTAATTGTTTTTCCCCATAGTTCTCTTTAGGGTCACGGAAGGACATATACAAGCATCTTCCCTTGACCCAAAGCTCAGTATATCGCAATCTACAGCTCACGGTATACTGAGATCGCCACAGCCGGTACGGATCCCAACAATACAGTCGAGATCCACCCAGCTGCATGAATGACAGCTAGTTCTGCCTATCTAGAGGCAGAGCCAGCTGTACCTACCCCCTCCCCTGTCCGTTCTTCCAGTCAGCGCTTGAGGATCGGAGAGGGGAGGAGGGGAATCCCTGTGTGGGAGTGGTGACTGACAGTCACTGCTCTCTGCAGGGAGATGATTGAGAAGTGAGCAAACGACTGTATCCGTCCGCTCACTTCCCGATCTATTGAGCTGACGTGTGACGGTTTCATTGTCACACGTCGGCTCGCACTATGAGGGTGAGTGACTTCTACTCGCCTCATAGTTCTCCTTTTAGGGTTTCTTGGCTGTCACTTGGCAACTGGAAGTTTCATCTCCCGCCATACATTTTCTATAGGATTAAGGTCTGGAGACTAGCTAGGCCACTCCATGACCTTAATGTGCTTCTTCTTCTTGAGCCACTGCTTTGTTGCCTTGGCGGTATATTTTGGGTCATTGTCACGCTGAAAGACCCATCCACGACCCATCTTCGACCCATCTTCAGTGTTCTGGCTGAGGGAAGGAGGTTCTCATCCAAGACTTTACAATACATGGTCCCCTCCATTGGCCCCTCAATGCAGAAAAGTCGGCCTGTACCTTTAGCAGAGAAACGGCCCCAAAGCATAATGTTTCCACCTCGGTGCTTGACTGTAGAGATTCTGTTCTTAGGGTCATAGTCAGCATTTTTCTTCCTCCAAACATGGCGTGTCGAGTTAATGCCAAAGAGCTCAATTTTGGTCTCATCTGACCACAGCACTTTCTCCCAATCCTTCTCTGAATCATTTAGATATTCATTGGCAAACTTCAGGTGGCCTTTACATGTGCCTTCTTGAGGTAGGGGACTTTGCGGGCGCTGCAGCATCTCAATCCATGGTGGTGTATTGTGTTACCAACGGTTTGTTTGGTGACTGTGGTCCCAACTGCCTTGAGATCTTTCACAAGCTCCTCCCGTGTAGTTCTGGGCTGATCCCTCACTTTTCTCATGATCATCCTTACTCCATGAGGTGAAATTCTGCATGGAGCTAAAGACCAAGGGCGATTGATGGTTATTTTGTATTCTTTCCATTTGCGAATAATCGCTCCAACAGTTGTTTCCTTCTCGCCAAACTTTTTGCTGATAGTCTTGTAGCCCATTCCAGCCTTGTGCATGTCTACAATCTTGTCCCTAACATCTTTTGACAGCTCTTTGGTCTTGCCCATGGTGGTGAGGTTTGAATGGAAGAAAGAGATTCTGTGGACAGGTGTCTTTTATATACATAACGAGTTGTCATTAGGAGCACCTTCTTAAATTGACAGGACTAATCTGTGTGCCACATAGCAAGTCTGTGGGAGCCAGAATTATTGTTGGTTGGTAGGGGATCAAATACTTATTTTACTCACTGAACTGCAGCTCAATTTATAACATTTGTACCATGTGTTTTTTCTGGAGTTTTGGTTTATATTCTGTCTCTATCATTTTGAAATACACCCTATGATAAAAATTATAGACCTTTCATTTCTTTGTAAGAGGGCAAGCTTACAAAATCTGCAGGGGATCAAATAACTATTTTCCTCAGTGTATATGATTGTTAGAACAGGTTATTAGTAAATCTTTGTGATTTTAGCTTACCCAATACTTCTACACTTTGTACTTTCATTTTGCAAATATTGCCTAGACCCGGGTTGTATAATCCCCTTCTTAAGCAAACCCCCACCACTTTAATGATCCTACCTTATCTGCAGTCAGGATATAACTTCTACTGTCTGCTTGTGCACTGCCTTTTTAACCCCTTCATGACTGAGGCCCTTTTTTCAATTTTTGCACCCATGTTATATTCCACATTTTAGGCCTGAAAATGACGTAAAACCCCCCAACAAAAACGGCAAAAGTCGCCGGGAGTCTGTTTAAACAGCCCCGATGCTGGCGACGTACACTGTACGTCGTCAGTCACGAAGGGGTTAATGCAGAGAGTGTTAGGCCCGGTAGTGAACATGGTGGGGAAAAAAACAGGTGTGCATGCTTCAAAAGGTTGCCTGTTAATCAACCCATGTTTATTAGTGGGTTAATAACATCAGAGGTTTGCAAGGGTTTATTGTTTTGGCCATAATTGTCTGTTTTTTTATGTGACATTCATATATGTACATTCTCTATTTGTCATAGGATTCAGCTGGGGAAGTCCGTTCATTACCTTCCTATATTATTTATAGATCAGTTAAGTAATCGAGTGAAGGATTTGATGGTAAGAAATATATAATTTAATTACCTCAGAATCCTTTCTTTTTCATTTGTCAAACTAGGTTTATGATTGTATTGACAGTGAAATTGTAGTGCTATCTCATTGCACACACTTTCTGTATGTTGGTTATTGCCATAATAGTACTTGGCATGAACATAATAGTAGTAGTAACATACTACTGCTACCTGCAAACAATAACTGGTTTCTGGGAGCCAACGTTTTTTTTTTTCCATTTTTGGTAAGCATACTTTGTCCTCATTGTGTAGAGCAGGGGCTGGAGGGGGCGTGGCGGTGCATTGAAGTCAATGGCACTTCAGCCAGGCACCACATCCAGGCCCCTCGCCCACAGTGCGAGCACCTGCACCCAGGCACATTAGTTCCTGCGTTCCAGTCCAGTGCGATCCGCAAAAATGCTGCAAGCACTATTTTTGAAGATCGCACTGGACCGGAATGCAGGCACTAATGTGCCTGCGTTCCGGGGTGCGGGCGATCGCACTGTGGGCGCGGGGGCATGGCTGCAGTGCTATTGACTTCAATACAACCCCACACCCCCTCCTGCACCTGAACGCAGGGAGTCGGACGGCTTGCATTCCAGTGCGTCCTAGAGGCCCCAACGTCCTGTCCTCCCACCGTGCTCGTGTGCCCGACGTTGCACATGGGGAGATGTGTCCCGCCCCTTTCAGTCTACGCCGTCTGACGCATTCAGCCGCACGAGTCCCACCGGAGCATAGCCGTAGCCAGCTCCTTTTGCACCCGAGGCAAAAAAAACGCCTCTGTTTCTGTTCTACATGAATGGAAAGCATAGAGGCTTCCCATTAATGCAGGAAATATTTACTATCATCCAGTTTCTGAATGGGGAGGAGCCTCTGAATGGAGAGGAGCCCCAACCACGCATGGGAGATGGGAGAGAGCTGCGGGGATCCAGAGGGGAAGCCTCAGGACATTGCGATCTACCAGTGATCGCTGCGCAATCGACTGGTAGATCGCGATTGACCTATTGGGCACCCCTGGTGTAGAGCATGTTCCTTAGTACACACTGAAAAGCATCTGCAAGCATGTTGCAAAAAAGGTGTTTTTGATCTCCATTTGTGAAATTCTCAGAATTTCCTGATATGCAAAAGTGTTACAAGTCAGCAACTAGTTTGCCCTTTAAGTGTATCTTAACGCTCAGAAAAAAAAATATTTTATTGCTGATAATGAAAGTAGTTGCGTGGTTTAAGTGATCCTTTTGTCACCATGAAGCTTAGAGCGTAGGCACCAAAATGCTCACTTCTGGGACAAATTACAGGTTGGACATGACGACGCAACAAATGTTGACACTAGAGGTGCACCGAAATGGAAATTTTAAAACCGAAACTAAACCGAAATAAAAAAAAAAAAGAACCGATACCGAAAATGTTTTTTTATTTTTTATAAAATTTTAAATTTTTCTATATTCATTTTTTAATAAATATTTCAATTTTTTACATTGCTTTTAGGGGCTTTGGGGAAATTTTGGGGGTCTAAACAGACCCCTGATGTTTCCCTTTTAAAATAGAGAAAGAGATTTAGGACACAATGTCCTCTATCTCTTTTTCTGTATCCCCTGTTATCAATGAACAGGAATGAGTGTTCCTGTTCATTGATAACATGAGGACATGGTATGTTTACTATACCTACAACTATGAATGAACATGAGGTGATGCAGATCACTCCCATTCATTCATAATTGAGGATATAGTTAACATACCATGTCCTCAATTATCTACAAACACTCAGCGATCACTGATCGCTGAGTGTTTGCTCTCGCCCTCCTCTCTGACACGCTGTCACAGGAGGCTGATCGAGCGGAGCAGGGAGGTGAGCTCAGCCTCCTGTGACAGCGCTGGCTGTCTCCGCCCACACACCGCTCTGCCGGACTGTGATAGGCCACTGAGCGCTGTGGGAGGAGAGCTCGGCCTCCTGTGACAGCGCTGGCTGTCTCCGCCCACACACCGCTCTGCCGGACTGTGATAGGCGGCTGAGCGGTGTGGGAGGAGAGACGCCGACCGCACACAGCACTCTTGTCCTGCAGCGCTCGGCCGGCTGTCACTTTATTTTCTCCCCGCTGGAACACAGAGCAGAGCCCAGCGGGGAGAAAAGAAACCACGGATGCGCCGATGTATCGGCCGAAACATGGCTCTTTCGGCATTATGCCAAAAGTGCAATTTTCGGCCGATATATCTTCCCTAGTTGACACATCCTTCACTATGCTGTGAGAGTTTCTCCTTCTGGTCACCCTCTTCACAGTGACACTAATAATAACAGCCCACACTCATCCCACAGCAGAAAGCTGCTTTGTTTCCTCTCTGTCTCCTCATGTATTGCTCCTTACTTTGCCTCCTTCAAGCTTACTGCTGTGTTTCTTTGTAAGCACCTGGACTGCATTATGGCACATGTAGCCACAGGGGCTGTATGGTGCCATGCACAGGTGCGCACGTAGCCAGGAAGCTGTTAAAATTAGCTTCCTGCGTGTTCTTCACTACATGTAATGCTAAATCACAGCATTTACAGCATTTCTTGGTTTATTACAGTTGCTTTCTCTAAAAGTATTATGTCTCTAGATTGATATAATTTAATATTTGCATAAAAATTTCAAGGGGTAACAATCAACTAAAACTTATGCTTGGATGATTTTTCATTTATTTTGGTCTAAAAGACTTTTGTCATTGGAAATTTAATAAAGATAATGTTTTCCCATATCTAGATGATAAATCGTTCTACAACAGAACTTCCTCTGACTGTATCATATGACAAAATATCTTTGGGTAAGCTGCGGTTTTGGATTCACATGCAAGATGCAGTTTACTCTTTACAGCAATTTGGTGAGTTTAACTTGCATATTTGTATCTAGATAACTAATATACTGTATCTGTTGACTTGTGAGTAAGTAAGGATGGCATAAAATGGATGTACGAATTGGGAATTTGTACAGGGTTCAGTACTCCAGAGGCCCCTGAAGTTTGCCTCATTGTAGCATTGCCTTTCCCTTGCAAGTAAAGGCCATTTTCACCATATGTGGAACACATACATTACTTTACCCTTATTCAGGCTTTGTTTTTTACTTGAGCTCATAACTTGGATATTGCATAATACATTGAGGGAGTGTTCCCCAAAACTACATCAGCCAGTTTGTACTGCTAATTTCATTTGCAGTACCTATCAGAAACATTACATGTCTGCATTACATGAAACATATAGCAAAAGCCAAAATAAAAGTGAAAGTTACTGCAAACCTTTTTTTTTTTAACGATGCCTTTTTTTCATTACTTTATCTTTAAGGATTGGGCTTGTCCAGCTCACTCTCCTACTTTGCTCAGGCATTTTGCTGTCTGGTATCCTTTTGAGGAATCTTGTGAAGAAGTGGACGACTACTACCCTATATATCTAGATTTAATAAGGCTACTGTTATTCCTGTTAAGGAATCCCCATCCTTCCTGGACCCTTCGGATAGGAAGGCAGAGAGTGTAACTCGTTCTATGCACTCGGTTGCGGGTGCCCTGAATAGACGGGTTCTGGCATCTGGCTTGGTCTTGGAAATGTTGACAAAGTGTGCTAATCTTTTACATCAAGGCCTGGAGGCGGAACAGGTTTCCCCTGCATATGTGGAGTTGGTGGACCAACTGGTTAAGGGCCTTAAGTACATCTGTGATGCAGCTTTGGATTCGGGTCAACTGGTCCCCCGGCTGTTTTCCTCCGCAGTGGACCTTCGTTTCTTATGGCCCAAGTGTTGGATGGCGAATTCTAAGAAGGCTTTGACTGAAATGCCTTTCACAGGAGACCGTTTGTTTGGTGCTTTGTTGGACAAGATCTCACTGGGAGTAAGAGCACTTTTCTTCCACAGTTCAGGAAGGTAAAAGGAGTCTTGGTGGAAGTCAGGATCTTCCTTCTCGGCTCACTAGTGCATTTTTCATGGCCAAGCAGCTCCAGACAAGAGGAAGTTGACAAAATTGGCAACTACACAGTCCTCACATTGGCCACGACAGCCCAAGCCCTCTAAGCCTGTGGATAAGTCTTCCTGTGCATGAGGGTTTG